>NC_092295.1:7228041-7404955 GCF_036320965.1 Panulirus ornatus
CCACTCTATCATCAATCACATTCAACAAACCCTCTAAATACTCATTCCATCTCCTCACTTCATCGCTACTTGTTATTACCTCACCACATGCCCCCTTCAACGATGTTTCCATTTGTTTTTTTATCATACGCACGTTATTTACCTCCTTCCCCAACATCTTTTTATTTTCATTGAAATTTAATGATGCCCTCTCACCACAACTCTCATTTGCCCTCTTTTTCACCTCTTGCACCTTTCTCCTAACCTCCTGATGCTTTCTTTTATACATCTCCCATTCATTTGCACTACCTTCCTGCAAGTATCGTCCGAACGCCTCTCTTTTCTCTTTCACTAACAATTTTACTTCTTCATCCCACCACTCACTACCCTTTCTAACCTAACCACCTCCCACCTCTCTCATGCCACATGCATCTTTTGCGTAAGCCATCATTGTTTCCCAAAATACACCTCATTCCTCACCCACTACCCTCACGTCATTTCCTCTCACCTTTTGCCATTCTACACTCAATCTCTCCTGGTACTTCCTCTCACAAGTCTCCTATCCAAGCTCACTTACTCTCACCACTCTTTTCTCTCCAACATTCTTCTTTTCTGGAAACTTCTACAAATATTCACCGTTGTCTCCAGAAGACAGTGATCAGACATCCCTCCAGCTGCCCCTCTCGGCACATTAACATTAAAAATTCTCTCTTTTACACGCCTGTCAATTAACACGTAATCCAATCATTCCCACTTACCATCTTTCTTACATACGTATACTTATCTATATCTCTCGTCTTAAACCAGGTATTCCCAATCACTAGTCCTTTTCCAGCACACAAATCCACAAGCTCTTTAGCATTTCCATTTACAACACTGAACACCCCATGTACACCAATTATACCCTCAACTGAAACATTACTCACCTTCGCATTTAATTTCCCCATCACTCAGTTGCTTTCAAAACACTTGCCTCTCATGATATTTCTTCTCGTGACAAGGTGCATAGACACCAATAATCCCCCATCTCTCTCTATCCACTGTCCATTTTACCCACATCAATCCAGAATTTACTTCTTAAACTCTATCACATACTCCAACAACTCCTTCAGGAGTAGTGCTACTCCTTCCTTAGCTCTTGTCCTCTTACCAACCCCTGACTTTACTCCCAAGACATTCCCAAACCACTACCCCTTTAAGGGTTAAGCTTCGTTTCGCTCAGAGCCAAAACACACACACACACACACACACACACACACAAAGCAAAATGATAATGATATATATATATATATATATATATATATATATATATATATATATATATATATATATATATATATATATATATATATATCATTTTTCTATTTTGCTTTGTCTCTGTCTCCCGCGTTAGCGAGGTAGCTCAAGGAAACAGACGAAAGAATGACCCAACCCACCCACATACACATGTATATACATACACGTCCACACACGCAAATATACATACCTATACATCTCAATGTACACATATATATACACACACAGACAAATACATATATACACATGTACATAATTCATACTGTCTGCCCTAATTTATTCCCATCGTCACCTCGCCACATATGGAATAACAACCCCCTCCCCCCTCATGTGTGCGAGGTAGCGCTAGGAAAAGACAATAAAGGCCCCATTCGTTCACACTCAGTCTCTAGCTGTCATGTAACAATGCACCCAAACCACAGCTCCCTTTCCACATCCAGGCCCCACAGAATTTTCCATGGTTTACCCCAGATGCTTCACATGCCCTGGTTCAATCCATTGACAGCACGTCGACCCCGATATACCACATCGTTCCAATTCACTCTATTCCTTGCACGCCTTTCACCCTCCTGCATGTTCAGGCCCCGATCACTCAAAATCTTTTTCACTCCATCTTTCCACCTCAAATTTGGTTTCCCACTTCTCGTTCCCTCCACCTCCGACACATATATCCTCTTGGTCAATCTTTCCTCACCCATTCTCTCCATGTGACCAAACCATTTCAAAACACCTTCTTCTGCTCTCTCAACCACACTCTTTTTATTTCCACACATCTCTCTTACCCTTACATTACTTATTCGATCAAACCACCTCACACCACATATTGTCCTCAAACATCTCATTTCCAGCACATCCACCCTACTGGGCACAACTCTATCCATAGCCCACGCCTCGCAACCATACAACATTGTTGGAACCACTATTCCTTCAAACATACCCATTTTTGCTTTCCGAGATAATATTCTCGACTTCCAAATATTCTTCAAGGCTACCAGGATTTTCGCCCCCTCCCTCACCCTATGATTCACTTCCGCTCCCATGGTTCCATCCGCTGCCAAATCCACTCCCAGATATCTAAAACACTTTACTTCCTCCAGTTTTTCTCCATTCAAACTTACCTCCCAATTGACTTGACCCTCAACCCTACTATACCTAATAACCTTGCACGTATTCACATTTACTCTTAACTTTCTTTTTTCACACACTTTACCAAACTCACTCACCAGCTTCTGCAGTTTCTCACATGAATCAGCCACTAGCTCTGTATCATCAGCGAACAACAACTGACTCACTTCCCAAGCTCTCTCATCCACAACAGACTGCATACTTGCCACTCTTTCCAAAACTCTTGCATTCACCTCCCTAACAACCCCATCCATAAACAAATTAAACAACCATGGAGACATCACACACCCTTGCCGCAAACCTACATTCACTGAGAACCAATCACTTTCCTCTCTTCCTACACGCACAAATGCCTTATATCATCGATAAAAACTTTTCACTGCTTCTAACAACTTTCCTCCCACACCATATATTCTTAGTACCTTCCACAGAGCATCTCTATCAACTCTATCATATGCCTTCTCCAGATCCATAAATGCTACATACAAATCCATTTGCTTTTCTAAGTATTTCTCACATACATTCTTCAAAGCAAACACCTGATCCACACATCCTCTACCACTTCTGAAACGACATTGCTCTTCCCCAATCTGATGCTCTGTACATGCCTTCACCCTCTCAATCAATACCCACCCATATAATTTACCAGGAATACTCAACTTATACCTCTGTAATTTGACCACTCACTCTTATCCCTTTTGCCTTTGTACAATGGCACTATGCACGCATTCCGCCAATCCTCAGGCACCTCACCATTAATCATACATACATTAAATAACCTTACCAACCAGTCAACAATACAGTCACCCCCTTTTTTAATAAATTCCACTGCAATAACATCCAAACCTGCTGCCTTGCCGGCTTTCATCTCCCGTAAAGCTTTTACTACCTCTTTTCTGTTTACCAAATCATTTTCCCTAACCCTCTCACTTTGCACACCACCTCGACCAAAACACCCTATATCTGCCACTCTATCATTAAACACATTCAGCAAACCTTCAAAATACTCACTCCATCTCCTTCTCATATCACCACCACTTGTTATCACCTCCCCATTAGCCCCCTTCACTAAAGTTCCCATTTGCTCCCTTGTCTTACGCACTTTATTTACCTCTTTCCAAAACATCTTTTTATTCTCCCTAAAATGTAATGATACTCTCTCACCCCAACTCTCATTTGCCCTCTTTTTCACCTCTTGCACCTTTCTCTTGACCTCCTGCCTCTTTCTTTCATACATCTTCCACTCATTTAAATTTTTTCCCTGCAAAAATCGTCTAGATGCCTCTCTCTTCTCTTTCACAAATAATCTTACTTCTTCATCCCACCACTCACTACCCTTTTTAATCAACCCACCTCCCATGCTTCTCATGCCACAAGCATCTTTTGCGCAAGCCATCACAGCTTCCCTAAATACATTCCATTCCTCCCCACTCCCCTTACCTCCTTTGTTCTCACCTTTTTCCATTCTGTACACAGTCTCTCCTGGTACTTCCTCACACAAGTCTCCTTCCCAAGCTCACTTACTCTCACCACTCTCTTCACCCCAACATTCTCTCTTCTTTTCTGAAAACCCATACAAATCTTCACCTTCGCCTCCACAAGATAATGATCAGACATCCCTCCAGTTGCACCTCTCAGCACATTAACATCCAAAAGTCTCTCTTTCGCGCGCCTATCAATTAACACGTAATCCAATAACGCTCTCTGGCCATTACTCCTACTTACATACGTATACTTATGTATATCTCGCTTTTTAAACCAGGTATTCCCAATCACCAGTCCTTTTTCAGCACATAAATCTACAAGCTCTTCACCATTTCCATTTACAACACTGAACACCCCATGTATACTAATTATTCCCTCAACTGCCACATTACTCACTTTTGCATTCAAATCACCCATCACTATAACCCGGTCTTGTGCATCAAAACCACTAACACACTCATTCAGCTGCTCCCAAAACACTTGCCTCTCATGATCTTTCTTCTCATTCCCAGGTGCATATGCATCAATAATCACCCATCTCTCTCCATCAACTTTTAGTTTTACCCATATAAATCTAGAATTTATTTTCTTACACTCTGTCACATACTCCCACAACTCCTGTTTCAGGAGTAGTGCTACTCCTTCCCTTGCTCTTGTCCTCTCACTAACCCCTGACTTTACTCCCAAGACATTCCCAAACCACTGTTCCCCTTTACCCTTGAGCTTCGTTTCACTCAGAGCCAAAACATCCAGGTTCCTTTGCTCAAACATACTACCTATCTCTCCTTTTTTCTCATCTTAGTTACATCCACACACATTTAGACACCCCAATCTGAGCCTTCGAGGAGGATGAGCACTCCCCGCGTGACTCCTTCTTCTGTTTCCCCTTTTAGAAAGCTAAAATACAAGGAGGGGAGGGTTTCTGGCCCCCCCGCTCCCGTCCCCTTTAGTCGCCTTCTACGACACGTGAGGAATGCGTGGGAAGTATTCTTTCTCCCCTATCCCCAGGGATAATATATATACAGATAATTCTGTTCGGTGCAGATTTAAAATTCAACAAGTACTTGACATGTAATGTAAACATTAAAATTTGCCTTTTTTCTAGATTTTCAAATCAACCGTTCTCTCAAATGTCCCTCTCAACGAATGATTGTTATTTATAAAACACGAACATTTTCTTCTTATAATGAACACTTTGCGCAGTTTTACCGTCACACGTTGATCCATCCAATTTAGATCTCTCTCACTCTCTCTCTCTCTCTCTCTCTCTCTCTCTCTCTCTCTCTCTCTCTCTCTCTCTCTCTCTCTCTCTCTCTCTCTCTCTCCCTGCAGCATTTCCATAATTGTTTTGAGTTTAATGACGCCAATAATTGCCAATATTTGCAGTAATAGAAATCTGGAACCATATGGTATACTAATATAGTTCCTCTTTAATACTTACCCTTGTTCTATTTTTTTCATTGATTTTTGTTTTCCGTTCACACTTCAGTTGTATCAATGCTGCCTTTTTCATTTAACAGTTGCCTTATCTTTTTTACTATATCTATTTGATATAATTTATTTTTGTAATTATATAGTTTATCTATCTTTTTTCTTTGATGCATTAATCAAAATACTAATCATTGCTTCGGCTGTGTCTATGTCGTGTTAAATGATTAGATGTAGCTAGGAAACTCTACTGAAACAGTTGGGTGGCCAAGAAACTCTACTTAAACAGCTGTCTGGTCAAGAAATTCTACTGAAACGGTTGAGTGGCCATGAAACTCCTACTGAAACAGTTGTATAGCTAAGAAAATATGCTGAAACAGATGTGTGGCCAAGAACCTCTATTGAAACAGATGGTCATGGAACCCTAGTGAAACATCAGTGTGTCCAAAAAACTCTTCTGAAGGTTTTGTATATGGACGAAAGACCTTGCTGAAATTTCTGTATGGACAAGACTGAACTTTCATGGAATATACTTATGACCTGAAGATTCTACTGAAAGAGTTCTATCGACATGAAACTCTGCAGGAAAAGCTGTATGGACAAGGTACTCTACTGAAACAACTGTATGACCAGAAGACTCTGCTGAAGCAGCTATATGAGCTATATGGACAGGACATTCTAATGAAACTGTTGAATAATCTGAAGACTGATGAAACTTGCAGATGGACACGAAACCCTACAGAAAAACTTTTATGGTTTGAAAGCTTAGCTGAAACACCAGTGTTACTAGAAACAACTGCGACCAGAAAACTCTACTGAAGCACTTGTGTGATCAGAAGACTCTTGAGACATCCATGTGGCTGGGGAAACTTCTGAAACACTAATGTGGCAGGGAGACTTTACTAAAACCGCTGTGTTACTGAGAGACCACTGAAAACACTTATATGTTCAGGACGCTCCTGAAACACCTGTACTACGTCCAGGAAACTCTGATGAAACGGCTGTATTACCAGAGACATTCGAAATAAATTCAAACATGTAAATTCTGCGAGGAGGAAGAACTGTTAGTGAATCTCTCCATGATTTCCTTGGTGTGTGCCAAGAAAGGCGAGAAATATAGATGTTAGTGTTAAACACTCACATACATTTCGAGTAACGAATATCATACCACAGAGAAATGTATGAATACAGCAGTGAAAGTTTCCATTCTTTGTGGTGTAACAGAGGATGAGGAAAAGCAATTTCTATCTCATTTACATAAGGAGATCTAGTCGGGTTATCCAGTTCGCGTCACGTTTTCTCTCGAGAATTCTGAGCTTCTCACTCGCGGGCTGTCTATTATATTTATATATCATTCATCATCGCTGTCTAAAAATTTCATTATATACGAACTTTTTTTTTAGGGGGAAGCGTTTGTTTGATAACGACTGCATGGGGTTTCATTACATGAATTTTAAGAAAAGACTATTACAGTGATAATAACTGTGTGAGCGGTTGGGAAGTTAATATGTCCAGGAAGAGGATGAGGAGCACATGAATAATTGGGGAGAGGATGGGGACTATATGAATGACTGTGGAGATGGACATAGGTGCCGAAAATTCATGTTTATTGTGAGCTATGGGGAAGAAGACGCAGCTTCGATCATTCATCGAAAACGGTGAAATGAACAGGATCAAAAATGAGGGAGACGCTCTGACTTGGTTCAATGTCTCTGAAAAAGAAAGGTAAAGGAGAATTGAGGAAGGTCACGCAAAAATCATTATCGACTTAATTCATTTCAAAAGTGGCATCCTTGGTAAAAACTTTTCACTGCTTCTAGCAGCTTACCTAAAACACCATACTTTCCTCAGACCTTCCACAGAGCATCTCGATCAATCCTAGCTTATGCCTTCTCCAGATCCATAAATACTACATGCAAATCGATCTGCTCTTCTAAGTATTTCTCACACACATACTTCAAAGCAAACACCTGATCCACACATCCTCTACCACTTTTGAAACCACACTGCTTTTCCCCGATCTGATTCTCTGTGCATGCTTTCACCGTCTCATTCAATACCCTCCCATACAATTTTCCAAGAATACCCAACAAACTTATGCCTCTATAGTTGAACCCTCACCTTCATTCCCTTTGCCTTCGTAGAATGGCATCATACGTCCATTCCGCCAATCCCCAGGCATGATCCATACATACAGTGAATTTCCTTACCAACCAATCAACAATACAGTCACACCCTTTCTTAATAAATTCTACTCCAGTATCATCCAAACCCACCGTCTTGCCGAATTTCATCTTCCACAAAGCTTTCACTACCTCTTCTCTCTTAACTAAACCATTCTTCCTGACCCTCTAACTTCGCACAACACCCCGACCAAAACACCCTACATCTGCCACTCTAACATCAAACGCATTCAAAAAACCTTCAATATACTCACTCCATCTCCTTCTCACTTCATCACTACCTCTTATTACTTCCCCCCTTACCCACTTGCCCCCTTCTCCGTTGTTCCCATTTGTTCTCTTGTCTTACGCACGTTATTTACCTCCTTCCAAAACATCTTTTATTCTCCCTAAAGTTTAATGATACTCTCTCACTCCAACTCTCATTTGCCCTCTTTTTCAACCCTTGCACCTTCCTCGACCTCCTGCCCCTTTCTTTGATAAATCTCCCAATCGCATGCACTCCTCACTTGTAAGTATCGTCAAACGCCTCTCTTTTCCCTTTTACCAACAACTTTACTCCATCCCACCAATGACTACCCTTTCTAATCTGCCTACCTCCTACCTTTTTCATGCCACATGCATCTCTTGCCTATGCCATCACTGCTTCCATAAATACATCCCATTCCTCAACCACTACCCTCAAGTCATTTGTTCTCACTTTTTGCCATTCTACACTCAATCTCTCCTAGGACCTCTTCACACAAGTCTTCCTTCCAAGCTCACTTAATTTCACCACTCTCTTCTCCCTAACATTCTCTCTTCTGGAAATCTCTACAAATCTTCACCTTCGCCTCCACAAGAAAGTGATCAGACATCCCTCCAGCTGCCCCTCTCAACACATTAACATCAAAAAGTCTCTCTTTTACACGCTGATCAATTGATATTTAATCCAGTAATGCCCTTTGACCATCTCCCCTACTTACATACTTATACTTGTGTATATCTGTCTTTTTAGAACAGGTATTCCCAATCATCAGTCTTTTTTCGGCACACAAATCCACAAGCTCTTCACCATTTCCATTCACAACACTGAATACCCCAAGTAGCCTCACTTGACGCATTTCTTACCTTCATAATGTAAATCAGCCACCACTATTACCAGGTCTCGTGCACCAAAGCTACTGACATACCCACTCAGTTGCTCCCGAAAGACTTGCCTCTCATGACCTTCCTTCTCATGACTAGGTGCATAAGCACCAATAATCACCCATCTCTCTTTATCCACTTTCAGTTTTACCCACATCACCCTAGAATTTACTTTCTTACACTCTATCACACAACAACTGCTTTAGGAATATCGTTACTCCTTCCTTAGCTCTTGTCCTCTCAACAGCCCCTGACTTTACTCCCAAGACATTTCCAAACAATTCTGCCCCTTTACATTTGAGCTCAGTTTCAATCAGAGCCCGAACATCCAGGTTTTCTCCTCAAAATACTACCTATCTGTCCTTTCCTATCATCTTGGTTACATCCACACACATTCAGACACCCCAGTCTGAGCCTTCGAAGAGGATGAGCACTCCCCGCTTGACTCCTTCTCTTTCCTCTTTTAGAAACTGATTTACAAGAAGGGAAGGTTTCCAGCACTCCACTCTTGCCCACTATAGTCGTCTTCTACGACACATGGGAACTACGTGGGAAGTATTCTATCTCCAGGAAGGATTGCAAATGACCGGGAAAATTATGAGAGAAAGCTACACGTTGTCAAGAGGAAGGTGCAAGAGTTGAAAAAGAGGGCAAATGAGAGCTGAGGTGAGAGAGTATCATTAAGCTTTAAGGAGAATAAAAATATGTTTTAGAAGGAGGTAAATTACGTGCGTAAGACAAGAGAACAAATGGGAAGATCGGTGAAGGGGGAAAAGGGAGTAAGTGATAACAGGTAGTGATGAATTAGGTAGAGAGAGTGAGTGTTTTAAAGGTTTGTTAAATGTGTTTGATGATAGAGTGGCAGATGTTGGGTGTTTTGTCGGGGTGGTGTGAAAAGGAGAGTGGTTTGTTGAAGAGAGAAAGAGTGGTGAAAGCCTTGCAGAAGACGATGAGTACGTGTGTGTGTGTGTGTGTGTGTGTGTGTGTGTGTGTGTGTGTGTGTGTGTGTGTGTGTGTGTGTGTGTGTAAAGATGCGCCAGAGTAAGCCTGGCACAGGCACACTTGGCAATGACAGTCTGTTCTTTGGTATGCCATTACTGGCATAGGCCGGATGTGTGTTCTTGATTTGCAATTACTGGCACAAGTCGGATGTATAACACAAGTCAGACCATGTGTATTTGTGAGTGTTTGGGCGTATACAGGTTGAGGTATGCTGTGTATGGTTTCATATAGTAATAGTAGTAGCAAAGTGGTCGGAGATGAGTATTCGTCTCGTGGAACAAATAAGATGGTAAGGGAAAAGTATGAGCAGAAAAGTTCCACAGGATCATTAAAAGGGAGAGACTGGGAAGTGGGCAAGAGAGGACTGGCCTCCTAAGACCAATATTTGCTTTGTGTGTTTATTCTGCTGCCTTTGTATTTTTGTTTGAGTGGTGTTGTATGTGTTTGTTTATATGTTCACAGTGCACGTTGTATGTAGTGGTGACCTTATTCTTTACCTTTTCAGTGTTTAGCCCATGCAGTTCTAGTTATGGGCTGTGTCGTTCTACTTTTTTTTTTACAAGCTCTTTTTGTCCAACAGCTGTGAGTCTCAGTTATTCCTTCTTGTCATAGTATGCCTAGGATTGGATCTTCTTGGTTCTTAATTTTCTCCCAGACATTCTCCCAGACATTCTTTGGTTCTGCCTTATATTGCGCGTGGAGCTGGTCTGTAGTATTTTTGGTAGGGAAGATTTCTTGCATAGTCGCTTTTCTTATTGTTGTCTTTGGGATAGATTGAAATGTCTGCTCATTAGTTCGGATGCCTGTATGTGGGTATTCTAGATGTAGTCCTAATAATATCTTGTGTAGGTGGATTTGAATGCTTGATATGTCGAAGTATTCTGAGATTTGTGAAGTGTATTACAGGCTACTTTCATTTACTCTTAGATATGACAGCGTCAAATTATTCCTTTCCTTTGAGGTCCACTATATACTTTCGTTGGCACATTTTATTTTGTTATTCCTGGTGATTTGGTCACAGTCTCATTTTGAGCATATTCGGGATTTTTGTTCATTTGTCTATATTATCTCTCATTTCTTACCCATTAATGAGCTGTGTTGCTGTCGTTTTCCTTTTTTGACATCATTAGTTTTGATCTGTCTCTTATCAGACTGTTTGTGTTTTGGAGTTGGTAAGCTCGCTGAATAGACAACAGACAATGAAAGCGAAGAGCAACCTTTTTTGGGAATTCCGTATCTAATTACAGATTAGTTGCCAAGATAAAATGTCTCTTTGGTATCCTGCGATTCAAGAAAATTTCGGTGGTGAAATACGGTTTATTTTTTTGAAATTTTGATTCGTGATGCCACTATCTTATCAAAGGCTTTCGACTCATTCCGAATTCGAGGGTAATATGGCACTGTTCCGTATCTATAGCCCATGCCTCGCAACTAAATGATATTGTTGGAACTGCTGTTCCTTCAACCATATCCATCTTCACTCTCCGAGATAACGTTCTCTCTTTCCACACATCCTTCATCGCTCCCAGAACCTTCGCCCCCTCCCCCACCCTATGACTCATTTTCACTTCCATAGTTCCATTCGCTGCTAAATCCACTACCAGATATCTAAACACTTCACTTTCACCAGTTTTTCTCCATTCAAATTCACATCCCAACTAACTTGTCCCTCAATCTTGCGGAATCTAACAACCTTTTCTCTTATTTACATTTACTCCAAACTTTCTCCTCTCACACACTTTTTCAAACTCAGTCACCAACTTTTACAGTTTCTCACTCGAATCACACCAGTACTGTATCATCGGCGAACAACTAACTCACTTCTCAGGCCTTCGCATCCGCAACAAACTACATACTTGCTTCTCTCTCCAAAACTCTTGCATTTACCTCCCTAACCATTCCATCCATAAACAAATTAAACGTCACACATCCCTGCCCCGTATCAAATCTTTACTGGGAACCAATCACACTCTATTCTTACCCGTACACAAGCCTTACACCCTTGATAAAAACTTATCACTGCTTATACTCTGCTTATACGCTGTATACTCTTAAGACCTTTCACAAAGCATCTCTATGCACCCTGTCATATGCCTTCTCCAGATCCATAAATGCCACATACAAATCCATCTGTTTTTTTAAGTATTTCTCACAAACATTCTTCAGAGCAAATACCTGATCCACATATCCTTTACCACTTCTGAAACCACACTGCTCCTCCCCAGTTTGATGCTCTGTACAAGACCATAATGTATCTCATATATGCTAAATCTTTTCAGATAGCTTCAATTTTCTCCTTTCAATTTCGACCCTAATTAACATCATACAGAGCACCTTGCGACCGATCTTTTTCTTAGTAACTAATGAAGAATTTCTAATTAAAACATTGCGAAAAAAATATATTTCCGTTAAAGGTTATCATATTATTATCATCATTATTCCAGGTCCTTCCATAAGGCTCCTGTAGAACAAAGGTAATGATGGATTCCTCAAAGAGATATTTTCGTCCACTGATGATACATCTTAGGTAAAGATGATTTTTCACTGTAAGAACAAGCAGCAAAAACTGGTAACGCCAATCTTTATCAGTGCCAAACACTCATTCAGAGCAAACTACTTTGCTTCTGTTTCCGTAACAAACCGGCGAAGCCGCTCAATTTGCCCTAATCAATAGACCCTGTTCAGGGCCAATTTACATCAAAGGGAAGATAAGTAATGTATTCTGATTCGAGAGCGTATCTTGGGTTCAGTGACATTTATAACATTCACGAATAGTCATGTATCGATAAACCAGTGACATTATTCAATTCGTATTGAAGAACATACCGGAACGCATATCAACAGACCATTGGATCAATTCGAAAGGAATTGTATATCAAGCTGTTACAAGACTTCTGGTTAGCTGTCAACAATCTAGCACTGCTGGAACATCAGAACGAACAAATCTGATTGTTGGTTCATTTAGGCGTTACATCAATCAATTGCCAGGGTGAAAAAAGGACATAAAACTCAAGTTATGATCACAAATTCGGAAATCCTAAACGTTTTCTTCAGGAGTTCAACAAAATTCTAAAACAATACTTGCTTGCACTGTCTGTATATGTCCTTGTCGCCATAAACCATCCATTAATGTCGTCGAATAAAAGTTTGGTTTGAAACCCGATAAAGTGAGGCTTCGTGTTTCTAGTTTTCCTCGCCATGAAGTTTGACTAGTTTTCCATTTTCATAGATCTCTACTGAAATTCACCATAAGTAACGGGGTTTATCAAGGGACGATATCAAAAGAGTTTAGCTGTTGTTTCAGGAAGTACAAGAACCTTGTTATGATAATTCCGAAGTCAGATGGGAACGATACCACAACTTACCCCTCCCAAATAAATTACTGTTTTCAGTAATATTTGATTCAGCAATATTTGATTCTAAATCATTATCATAAAACACAGCTTACATTCGAACGGGGTCTGAACACGCATGAGGGCGAGACGCGTGCATGAGAAAAAGTGAATCAGACATGTGGTATATGGGGGGATGACGTGCTTATCAGTGGGCTTAACTCTGGGATATTCTACGGAACTTGACTCTGGAAGGTAAGACAGCTAAAAGGTGGATGTGTGAAAACACTATTGATGATTATTTGTCCATGACGCTACCACGATAACATGGCAAAGACGATATTATTACTTGTTTCTCTCCGTCGAAGGAAGAGAGGAAGTGAAACACTCAGAAGTTGGGCTCATGTCAACTTGTCTCTTCCAGCCAAACTTGCACAAAAGAAGTCGAAAGTGTGACATTCCGCTGAGTCTAGTTACACGCACGGCGCTCCAGTCTCGAGAGTTCCATTAGAGGTAATGTTAGTTCTTACTCCGATGTTTTATGCATACAGGCATGTGAACGAGATTGAAGGCAGAGACGACAAGTATTCCAATGGAGGTAATTACTCTGTTACCGTGACAGATGATTGTTAATTCCTTCATTCATGGAGAGGTACTGGTCTCGTGCCATCGAACGAATATTCAGCCTTAAGTCTAGCGACTGTTATGACCAGAAATAACATAAAATCGTTAGATCATAACTGTCATGGAATAGCAGCGGATGACAAGCCTCGTTATGTCAGGTAATACTGGCCAATGAGAGCTCTACTGTTTACTTATGCTCAGTAATGTGAGCAAATGATAAATCTTGTTCAATGATCGCACGTTAACGTTCGGTTGTCAGAGATTTACTAATTTGAGTTGCAAATCATCTTGGTGTTTAGAATACCAAAGATTGATTTACAATTACGCTTATACATCGCTTCTATATATATATATATATAAGAGTGAGTGCTCAAATTACAGAGGTATAAGTTTGTTGAGTATTCCTGGTAAATTATATGGGAGGGTATTGATTGAGAGGGTGAAGGCATGTACAGAGCATCAGATTGGGGAAGAGCAGTGCGGTTTCAGAAGTGGTAGAGGATGTGTGGATCAGGTGTTTGCTTTGAAGAATGTATGTGAGAAATACTTAGAAAAGCAAAGGGATTTGTATGTAGCATTTATGGATCTGGAGAAGGCATATGATAGAGTTGATAGAGATGCTCTGTGGAAGGTATTAAGAATATATGGTGTGGGAGGCAAGTTGTTAGAAGCAGTGAAAAGTTTTTATCGTGGATGTAAGGCATGTGTACGTGTAGGAAGAGAGGAAAGTGATTGGTTCTCAGTGAATGTAGGTTTGCGGCAGGGGTGTGTGATGTCTCCATGGTTGTTTAATTTGTTTATGGATGGGGTTGTAAAGGAGGTAAATGCAAGAGTCCTGGAAAGAGGGGCAAGTATGAAGTCACTCTATTCCTTGCCCTCCTTTCACCCTCCTGCATGTTCAGGCCCCGATCACACAAAATCCTTTTCACTCCATCTTTCCACCTCCAATTTGGTCTCCCTCTTCTCCTCGTTCCCTCCACCTCCGACACATATATCCTCTTGGTCAATCTTTCCTCACTCATTCTCTCCATGTGCCCAAACCATTTCAAAACACCCTCTTCTGCTCTCTCAACCACGCTCTTTTTATTTCCACACATCTCTCTTACCCTTACGTTACTTACTCGATCAAACCACCTCACACCACACATTGTCCTCAAACATCTCATTTCCAGCACATCCATCCTCCTGCGCACAACCCTATCCATAGCCCACGCCTCGCAATCATACAACATTGTTGGAACCACTATTCCTTCAAACATACCCATTTTTGCTTTCCGAGATAATGTTCTCGACTTCCACACATTCTTCAACGCTCCCAGGATTTTCGCCCCCTCCCACACCCTATGATCCACTTCCGCTTCCATGGTTCCATCCGCTGCCAGATCCACTCCCAGATATCTAAAACACTTTCCTTCCTCCAGTTTTTCTCCATTCAAACTTACCTCCCAATTGACTTGACCCTCAACCCTACTGTACCTAATAACCTTGCTCTTATTCACATTTACTCTTAACTTTCTTCTTTCACACACTTTACCAAACTCAGTCACCAGCTTCTGCAGTTTCTCACATGAATCAGCCACCAGCGCTGTATCATCAGCGAACAACAACTGACTCACTTCCCAAGCTCTCTCATCCCCAACAGACTTTATATATGTTTTGGATATATATATATATATATATATATATATATATATATATATATATATATATATATATATATATATATGTATATATATATATATATATATATATATATATATATATATATATATATATATATATATATATATATATATATATATATATTTTTTTTTTTTTTTTCATACTTTGTCGCTGTCTCCCGCGTTTGCGAGGTAGCGCAAGGAAACAGACGAAAGAAATGGCCCAACCCCCCCCCCATACACATGTACATACGTCCACACACGCAAATATACATACCTACACAGCCTTCCATGGTTTACCCCAGACGCTTCACATGCCTTGATTCAATCCACTGACAGCACGTCAACCCCTGTATACCACATCGCTCCAATTCACTCTATTCCTTGCCCTCCTTTCACCCTCCTGCATGTTCAGGCCCCGATCACACAAAATCTTTTTCACTCCATCTTTCCACCTCCAATTTGGTCTCCCTCTTCTCCTCGTTCCCTCCACCTCCGACACATATATCCTCTTGGTCAATCTTTCCTCACTCATTCTCTCCATGTGCCCAAACCATTTCAAAACACCCTCTTCTGCTCTCTCAACCACGCTCTTTTCATTTCCACACATCTCTCTTACCCTTACGTTACTTACTCGATCAAACCACCTCACACCACACATTGTCCTCAAACATCTCATTTCCAGCACATCCATCCTCCTGCGCACATCTCTATCCATAGCCCACGCCTCGCAACCATACAACATTGTTGGAACCACTATTCCTTCAAACATACCCATTTTTGCTTTCCGAGATAATGTTCTCGACTTCCACACATTTTTCAAGGCTCCCAAAATTTTCGCCCCCTCCCCCACCCTATGATCCACTTCCGCTTCCATGGTTCCATCCGCTGACAGATCCACTCCCAGATATCTAAAACACTTCACTTCCTCCAGTTTTTCTCCATTCAAACTCACCTCCCAATTGACTTGACCCTCACCCCTACTGTACCTAATAACCTTGCTCTTATTCACATTTACTCTTAACTTTCTTCTTCCACACACTTTACCAAACTCAGTCACCAGCTTCTGCAGTTTCTCACATGAATCAGCCACCAGCGCTGTATCATCAGCGAACAACAACTGACTCACTTCCCAAGCTCTCTCATCCCCAACAGACTTCATACTTGCCCCTCTTTCCAGGACTCTTGCATTTACCTCCCTAACAACCCCATCCATAAACAAATTAAACAACCATGGAGACATCACACACCCCTGCCGCAAACCTACATTCACTGAGAACCAATCACTTTCCTCTCTTCCTACACGTACACATGCCTTACATCCTCGATAAAAACTTTTCACTGCTTCTAACAACTTGCCTCCCACACCATATATTCTTAATACCTTCCACAGAGCATCTCTATCAACTCTATCATATGCCTTCTCCAGATCCATAAATGCTACATACAAATCCATTTGCTTTTCTAAGTATTTCTCACATACATTCTTCAAAGCAAACACCTGATCCACACATCCTCTACCACTTCTGAAACCGCACTGCTCTTCCCCAATCTGATGCTCTGTACATGCCTTCACCCTCTCAATCAATACCCTCCCATATAATTTACCAGGAATACTCAACAAACTTATACCTCTGTAATTTGAGCACTCACTCTTATCCCCTTTGCCTTTGTACAATGGCACTATGTACGCATTCCGCCAATCCTCAGGCACCTCACCATGAGTCATACATACATTAAATAACCTTACCAACCAGTCAACAATACAGTCACCCCCCTTTTTAATAAATTCCACTGCAATACCATCCAAACCTGCTGCCTTGCCGGCTTTCATCTTCCGCAAATCTTTTACTACCTCTTCTCTGTTTACCAAATCATTTTCCCTAACCCTCTCACTTTGCACACCACCTCGACCAAAACACCCTATATCTGCCACTCTGTCATCAGACACATTCAACAAACCTTCAAAATACTCATTCCATCTCCTTCTCACATCACCGCTACTTGTTATCACCTCCCCATTTACGCCCTTCACTGAAGTTCCCATTTGCTCCCTTGTCTTACGCACCCTATTCACCTCCTTCCAGAACATCTTTTTATTCTCCCTAAAATTTACTGATAGTCTCTCACCCCAACTCTCATTTGCCCTTTTTTTACCTCTTGCACCTTTCTCTTGACCTCCTGTCTCTTTCTTTTATACTTCTCCCACTCAATTGCATTTTTTTTTTTTTTTCCCTGCACAAATCGTCCAAAAGCCTCTCTCTTCTCTTTCACTAATACTCTTACTTCTTCATCCCACCACTCACTACCCTTTCTAAACAGCCCACCTCCCACTCTTCTCATGCCACAAGCATCTTTTGCGCAATCCATCACTGATTCCCTAAATACATCCCATTCCTCCCCCACTCCCCTTACTTCCATTGTTCTCACCTTTTTCCATTCATTTCAATCTAAAAGTTTGTTTTCTAAATTGTTTCTTACATTTTTCATATGTATATATATGTATGTGTGTGTGTGTGTGTGTGTATATGCGTATGTGTGTGTATGTGTGTGTGTGTGTATATGTATATATATATGTATATTATCCCTGGGGATAGGGGTGAAAGAATACTTCCCACGTATTCCTCGCGTGTCGTAGAAAGCGACTAGAGGGGACGGGAGCGGGGGGCCGGAAATCCTCCCCTCCTTGTATTAACTTTCTAAAATGGGAAACAGAAGAAGGAGTCACGCGGGGAGTGATCATCCTCCTCGAAGGCTCAGAGTGGGGTGCCTAAATGTGTGTGGATGTAACCAAGATGTGAAAAAAGGAGAGATAGGTAGTATGTTTGAGGAAAGGAACCTGGATGTTTTGGCTCTGAGTGAAACGAAGCTCAAGGGTAAAGGGGAAGAGTGGTTTGGAAATGTCTGGGGAGTGAAGTCAGGGGTTAGTGAGAGGACAAGAGCAAGGGAAGGAGTAGCAATACTCCTGAAACAGGAGTTGTGGGAGTATGTGATAGAATGTAAGAAAGTAAATTCTCGATTAATATGGGTGAAATTGAAAGTTGATGGAGAGAGGTGGGTGATTATTGGTGCATATGCACCTGGGCATGAGAAGAAAGATCATGAGAGGCAAGTGTTTTGGGAGCAGCTGAATGAGTGTGTTAGCGGTTTTGATGCACGAGACCGGGTTATAGTGATGGGTGATTTGAATGCAAAGGTGAGTAATGTGGCAGTTGAGGGAATAATTGGTGTGCATGGGGTGTTCAGTGTTGTAAATGGAAATGGTGAAGAGCTTGTAGATTTATGTGCTGAAAAAGGACTGATGATTGGGAATACCTGGTTTAAAAAGCGAGATATACATAAGTATACTTATGTAAGTAGGAGAGATGGCCAGAGAGCGTTATTGGATTACGTGTTAATTGACAGGCGTGCGAAAGAGAGACTTTTGGATGTTAATGTGCTGAGAGGTGCAACTGGAGGGATGTCTGATCATTATCTTGTGGAGGCTAAGGTGAAGATTAGTATGGGTTTTCAGAAAAGAGGAGTGAATGTTGGGGTGAAGAAGGTGGTGAGAGTGAGTGAGCTTGGGAAGGAGACCTGTGTGGGGAAGTACCAGGAGAGACTGTGTACAGAATATATATATATATATATATATATATATATATATATATATTTATATATATATATATATATATATCGGTTTCACTCGCGGACAAAATTCCAAGTCGAAGTCGGGCATTATCTAAAATGCATGATATGACGAGGGTTAATAAGAGGGAAATAAAATGAAAATCATTTTTGGGATCTCGATACCGCACCATAACCAAGCACAAACCTCTAAGTAAAAAAAAAAAAAAAATACCTCTGCTTTATGTTCAGCAACCTACGCTCAGGAAAGCCCCTTACCCCAACAAACACATTAACAGTATAAGTACACACCGTAATGACTCAACCTGCGATAAACACTCATCTGAAACTACACTCCCCAGACATATAGGAACTACACTTTCTCGCCTCTTCCTGGACACGGTCCAATTCTTCATTACATAGCTCGCTTCACCATAATCAAAAGATCTATCATACCTAAGTTGCAACTTGCTGTACTCGTCCCACACAGACATACACACAACATTACCACACTTCTTTGCTTATAGATCCCCATAGAAGGGGCTCCTGACGCTGTAACGAGTGTAGCAAGCGATTATGTACGTTTGTATGTGTATGTGTGTGTGTGTGTGTGTATAATGCCCGATCAAATGGGCTGGGCAAATATTTGTTCAGCAAGGTTTTTTCCTTTGGTCCTTCCATAATGTTCTAAAACTAACACAAATGGCGAGCTGAAAAGTTCTGAGCCAGGAAGGTTGTCACTTGTCGTATTTGTTGCACCCTTTGCCTGTACATTTGTTGCTCTACACAGTAATATCCGTTGTACCAAAATAAAACTATCAATTTGTTCAATTCTTTTTAGCTTTTTATGGGAACTTGACTTTCTAAGGCTTTCTATGCGGAAAATCACTTTATATAATCCCCCCGCCTGCGTTTCCGAGAGTGAAGTCAGATACCGGTCGTTTCCAAACGTTCTGAGCACCTCTTTGGCTGAGAAAACACAAACAGACTAAGAACGAAATAACGTAAAACAAAACAAAAAAGGAGAGAAGATGAAAGCAAGAGAATGTTAAGAGGTGATGAGAGAGAGAGAGAGAGAGAGAGAGAGAGAGAGAGAGAGAGAGAGAGAGAGAGAGAGAGACTATACTCACCAAGTCGTCGGCAAAGTTAGGCAACAGGTCCCGCCCCACACCTATCAGTAGCTTGAGGTAGGGTCGACTAAGCCTCTTTGTCTGGCAAAATCACATTTTCCGTTTAATATGAAACTGTAAAATGATAAAAAGAATCCTATAATCACTAACTGCCAATATTCTGTAAATCTTCCGTCCATACAGGATTGCTACATGTTCTGATCAGGGAGAACAGAATTCTGTCATTCGGAACAATCACTTTTAGCGCGATTCACATAGTGAAGTCTTACAGTATTGTTAACACTGTGTTGGCCTATGCTGAATTCAACTTAACTCCTCGTTTCTAATGTAGAACCGCGGCGAATATTTTCAGTTCTTACGAAAAGGACAATATCTAAGTTGAAATTGCTTTAAGAACACTTGCCACTTCATTTCTATAACGTAATTTTTCTGATAACTTCTTTTAATGCAATATTTCCATCACACTTCAATATAGTTCATCATTTTCCTGGTCTCTTTTAATCCCACACGAAATACTGAGCTAATTGCAGTATTCAGTCCTAGATATTACAAACGGAGAGAGGCGGGAGAGTAGAGAGAGGGCGCGCAGCTCTTGTGAGAGCGTCTGAACCTTTCCCGGGCGAAGGCCAGGGAGAGAGTGAGCCCGGAACGCCTAGCGACCCCTAGCACCGCCGCCAGCACCGCCTCCTTCAGTCACAACGCTTAGCGCTACGAGAACAAATCTTGATGCTGAAGGCGATTAGCTGCAAGCATAACAGGGTTTAAAGCCATCGACAATATGTATAATTCACCGTTTTCCCAGTCAGCGAGGGAGTACTCGCCAGGAACAGACGAAGTAAGGCCTCATTAGCCCAACGTCCTTAATGCACCGAAACCACAATGAAGGTGCGCGTTCATATGCACTTTGTTCGTATATATATATATATATATATATATATATATATATATATATATATATATATATATATATATATATATATATATATTTTTGCTCAGAAAAGTAAATGGATTTGTATGTAGCATTTATGGATCTGGAGAAGGCATATGATAGAGTTGATAGAGATGCTCTGTGGAAGGTATTAAGAATATATGGTGTGGGAGGCAAGTTGTCAGAAGCAGTGAAAAGTTTTTATCGAGGATGTAAGGCATGTGTACGTGTAGGAAGAGAGGAAAGTGATTGGTTCTCAGTGAATGTAGGTTTGCGGCAGGGGTGTGTGATGTCTCCATGGTTGTTTAATTTGTTTATGGATGGGGTGGTTAGGGAGGTAACTGCAAGATTTTTGGAAAGAGGGGCAAGTATGAAGAGTGTTGTGGATGAGAGATCTTGGGAAGTGAGTCAGTTGTTGTTCGCTGATGATACAGCGCTGGTGGCTGATTCATGTGAGAAACTGCAGAAGCTGGTGACTGAGTTTGGTAAAGTGTGTGAAAGAAGAAAGTTAAGGGTAAATGTGAATAAGAGCAAGGTTATTAGGTACAGTAGGGTTGAGGGTCAAGTCAACTGGGAGGTAAGTTTGAATGGAGAAAAACTGGAGGAAGTAAAGTGTTTTAGATATCTGGGAGTGGATCTGGCAGCGGATGGAACCATGGAAGCGGAAGTGGATCATAGGGTGGGGGAGGGGGCGAAAATCCTGGGAGCCTTGAAGAATGTGTGGAAGTCGAGAACAGTATCTCGGAAAGCAAAAATGGGTATGTTTGAAGGAATAGTGGTTCCAACAATGTTGTATGGTTGCGAGGCGTGGGCTATGGATAGAGTTGTGCACAGGAGGATGGATGTGCTGGAAATGAGATGTTTGAGGACAATGTGTGGTGTGAGGTGGTTTGATCGAGTAAGTAACGTAAGGGTAAGAGAGATGTGTGGAAATAAAAAGAGCGTGGTTGAGAGAGCAGAAGAGGGTGTTTTGAAATGGTTTGGGCACATGGAGAGAATGAGTGAGGAAAGATTGACCAAGAGGATATATGTGTCGGAGGTGGAGGGAACGAGGAGAAGTGGGAGACCAAATTGGAGGTGGAAAGATGGAGTGAAAAAGATTTTTGTGTGATCGGGGCCTGAACATGCAGGAGGGTGAAAGGAGGGCAAGGAATAGAGTGAATTGGATCGATGTGGTATACCGGGGTTGACGTGCTGTCAGTGGATTGAATCAGGGCATGTGAAGCGTCTGGGGTAAACCATGGAAAGCTGTGTAGGTATGTATATTTGCGTGTGTGGACGTATGTATATACATGTGTATGGGGGTGGGTTGGGCCATTTCTTTCGTCTGTTTCCTTGCGCTACCTCGCAAACGCGGGAGACAGCGACAAAGCAAAAAGAAAAAAGAATATATATATATATATATATATATATATATATATATATATATATATATATATATATATATATATATATATATTATATATATATATATATATATATATATATATATATATATATATATATATATATATATATATATATATTTCTTTCTTTCAAACTATTCGCCATTTCCCGCGTTAGCGAGGTAGCGTCAAGAACAGAGGACTGGGCCTCTGAGGGAATATCCTCACCTGGCCCCCTTCTTTGTTCCTTCTTTTGGAAAAAAAAAAAATGATGAGAGGGGAGGATTTCCAGCCCCCCCGCTCCCTCCCCTTTTAGTCGCCTTCTACGACACGCAGGGAACACGTGGGAAGTATTCTTTCTCCCCTATATCCAGGGATAATATACGTATATATATATATATATATATATATATATATATATATATATATATATATATATATATGGTTTGGAAATGTCTGGGGAGTGAAGTCAGGGGTTAGTGAGAGGACAAGAGCAAGGGAAGGAGTAGCAATACTCCTGAAACAGGAGTTGTGGGAGTATGTGATAGAATGTAAGAAAGTAAATTCTCGATTAATATGGGTAAAATTGAAAGTTGATGGAGAGAGGTGGGTGATTATTGGTGCATATGCACCTGGGCATGAGAAGAAAGATCATGAGAGGCAAGTGTTTCGGGAGCAGCTAAATGAGTGTGTTAGCGGTTTTGATGCACGAGACCGGGTTATAGTGATGGGTGATTTGAATGCAAAGGTGAGTAATGTGGCAGTTGAGGGAATAATTGGTATGCATGGGGTGTTCAGTGTTGTAAATGGAAATGGTGAAGAGCTTGTAGATTTATGTGCTGAAAAAGGACTGATGATTGGGAATACCTGGTTTAAAAAGCGAGATATACATAAGTATACTTATGTAAGTAGGAGAGATGGCCAGAGAGCGTTATTGGATTACGTGTTAATTGACAGGCGTGCGAAAGAGAGACTTTTGGATGTCAATGTGCTGAGAGGTGCAACTGGAGGGATGTCTGATCATTATCTTGTGGAGGCTAAGGTGAAGATTAGTATGGGTTTTCAGAAAAGAAGAGTGAATGTTGGGGTGAAGAAGGTGGTGAGAGTAAGTGAGCTTGGGAAGGAGACCTGTGTGAAGAAGTATCAGGAGAGACTGTGTACAGAATGGAAAAAGGTGAGAACAATGGAAGTAAGGGGAGTGGGGGAGGAATGGGATGTATTTAGGGAATCAGTGATGGATTGCGCAAAAGATGCTTGTGGCATGAGAAGAGTGGGAGGTGGGCTGTTTAGAAAGGGTAGTGAGTGGTGGGATGAAGAAGTAAGAGTATTAGTGAAAGAGAAGAGAGAGGCATTTGGACGATTTTTGCAGGGAAAAAATGCAATTGAGTGGGAGAAGTATAAAAGAAAGAGACAGGAGGTGAAGAGAAAGGTGCAAGAGGTGAAAAAAAGGGCAAATGAGAGTTGGGGTGAGAGACTATCAGTAAATTTTAGGGAGAATAAAAAGATGTTCTGGAAGGAGGTAAATAGGGTGCGTAAGACAAGGGAGCAAATGGGAACTTCAGTGAAGGGCGTAAATGGGGAGGTGATAACAAGTAGTGGTGATGTGAGAAGGAGATGGAATGAGTATTTTGAAGGTTTGTTGAATGTGTCTGATGACAGAGTAGCAGATATAGGGTGTTTGGGTCGAGGTGGTGTGCAAAGTGAGAGGGTTAGGGAAAATGATTTGGTAAACAGAGAAGAGGTAGTAAAAGCTTTGCGGAAGATGAAAGCCGGCAAGGCAGCAGGTTTGGATGGTATTGCAGTGGAATTTATTAAAAAAGGGGGTGACTGTATTGTTGACTGGTTGGTAAGGTTATTTAATGTATGTATGACTCATGGTGAGGTGCCTGAGGATTGGCGGAATGCGTGCATAGTGCCATTGTACAAAGGCAAAGGGGATAAGAGTGAGTGCTCAAATTACAGAGGTATAAGTTTGTTGAGTATTCCTGGTAAATTATATGGGAGGGTATTGATTGAAAGGGTGAAGGCATGTACAGAGCATCAGATTGGGGAAGAGCAGTGTGGTTTCAGAAGTGGTAGAGGATGTGTGGATCAGGTGTTTGCTTTGAAGAATGTATGTGAGAAATACTTAGAAAAGCAAATGGATTTGTATGTAGCATTTATGGATCTGGAGAAGGCATATGATAGAGTTGATAGAGATGCTCTGTGGAAGGTATTAAGAATATATGGTGTGGGAGGCAAGTTGTTAGAAGCAGTGAAAAGTTTTTATCGAGGATGTAAGGCATGTGTACGTGTAGGAAGAGAGGAAAGTGATTGGTTCTCAGTGAATGTAGGTTTGCGGCAGGGGTGTGTGATGTCTCCATGGTTGTTTAATTTGTTTATGGATGGGGTTGTTAGGGAGGTAAATGCAAGAGTCTTGGAAAGAGGGGCAAGTATGAAGTCTGTTGGGGATGAGAGAGCTTGGGAAGTGAGTCAGTTGTTGTTCGCTGATGATACAGCGCTGGTGGCTGATTCATGTGAGAAACTGCAGAAGCTGGTGACGGAGTTTGGTAAAGTGTGTGGAAGAAGAAAGTTAAGAGTAAATGTGAATAAGAGCAAGGTTATTAGGTACAGTAGGGTTGAGGGTCAAGTCAATTGGGAGGTGAGTTTGAATGGTGAAAAACTGGAGGAAGTGAAGTGTTTTAGATATCTGGGAGTGGATCTGTCAGCGGATGGAACCATGGAAGCGGAAGTGGATCATAGGGTGGGGGAGGGGGCGAAAATTTTGGGAGCCTTGAAAAATGTGTGGAAGTCGAGAACATTATCCCGGAAAGCAAAAATGGGTATGTTTGAAGGAATAGTAGTTCCAACAATGTTGTATGGTTGCGAGGCGTGGGCTATGGATAGAGTTGTGCGCAGGAGGATGGATGTGCTGGAAATGAGATGTTTGAGGACAATGTGTGGTGTGAGGTGGTTTGATCGAGTAAGTAACGTAAGGGTAAGAGAGATGTGTGGAAATAAAAAGAGCGTGGTTGAGAGAGCAGAAGAGGGTGTTTTAAAATGGTTTGGGCACATGGAGAGAATGAGTGAGGAAAGATTGACCAAGAGGATATATGTGTCGGAGGTGGAGGGAACGAGGAGAAGAGGGAGACCAAATTGGAGGTGGAAAGATGGAGTGAAAAAGATTTTGTGTGATCGGGGCCTGAACATGCAGGAGGGTGAAAGGAGGGCAAGGAATAGAGTGAATTGGAGCGATGTGGTATACAGGGGTTGACGTGCTGTCAGTGGATTGAATCAAGGCATGTGAAGCGTCCGGGGTAAACCATGGAAAGCTGTGTAGGTATGTATATTTGTGTGTGTGGACGTGTGTATGTACATGTGTATGGGGGGGGTTGGGCCATTTCTTTCGTCTGTTTCCTTGCGCTACCTCGCAAACGCGGGAGACAGCGACAAAGTATAAAAAAAAAAAAAAAAAATATATATATATATATCGCTGGGGATAGGGGAAAAGGTATACTTCTCTCGTTTTCACTGCGTGTCCCAGAAGGCGACTGAACGGGGAGGGTGCTGGTGGATAGAAATCCTCCAGTCCAGTTTTTACTTTTCCAGAAGAAGGAACAGAGAAGGCGCTGAGAGAGAATTTTCCCTCTAGGGCTCAGTCCACAGTTTTTGACACTATTTCGCTAACGTGGGAAATTGCGTATACGTATGAAAAAAAAAATTAGATAATCCACCTTCGCTTCCCCTTAACCAACTCAATTCACCTTCTCCCTTCTCTCTTCTGCTTCTCCTTCCTCTTCTTGTTTCCTTCACTTTCAAACCATCATTTGCCACTCATCCGACCGTAGACTTAGTGACAAAATGTGGTGAAAAATGTATCATATATTAGTTCCCCCTTTAGGCTTTCGCGGGTACACTTCAAAATTTATTTCGCGTAATTCAGGAACCCATTCTCATAAAAGGTATTCCATTTTCGCAAAGTAAACATGTGATTTTATAGGGGATTTTATATCATAAAATTTGAATTCCATAAATTCGTTATCGGACTCGCTAAAGTAAAACTTTCGTAAATTATATTGCCTAGTTTAGTTGTGAAAGAGAAACAGGACAGAACTCACGTCCGCACACACGAACATGAAGGCAATAGATTCCTGTATTGCTCGTACCGCAGGTGTGGATTTAGGTTCAAAAGAAGCAGGAAACCACATTATTCCCATTATTCATTTTGCATATGTTACTCAGTGACTTTTTCTCATCCCGTCCACTGATCATGCTATTTAACGTTTTGCTATATTAGTGTGTACAGCTGTGTTTAAACATATCATACGAACACAACAATTATAGGGAGGCTGATCACGCAACCTATTTAGGCTGAAGTAGCTCATGATATATCCACAACACTCACATCCATCTATAAGAGCAGCCTACACTACACACTACACTACACATTCCTAGTATACACACTCGACCACACCCGAGAACATGCTACCATTAGCAAAACTCCGTGCCACACTTAGCCTTATTGAATCTTTAAGCAGAGTGAAACACTCCGTCCTTATAAGGTACAGATAGGTAATTACACACACACACACACACACACACACACACACACACACACACACACACACACACAACAGTACCCAGTAGCTGATATTGGTACAATCTTTTTATTTTATGCGAACGTAAGCGATTGAAGGAAATGTGGCCAACAGCTGAGCAAGTCAATAAAAATAGATTTTCTAATCAAATATTTTAAAGACTATATAGCTGGACTTCATCATGGTAATCCGTCCTACATAGCACATTATGCTGTTACTCATCGTTTAGATTTAACATTAATGAGAACTCTGGGACATGAGGTACTGAAAAGCCATTTCGTGGACAAGGGCCAGACATATAGAGAGTGCGTATATGTATATAAAATCATCTTGAGTACTGAAGATGTTAAAGATTTTTAACCCGTATTTATAACTTGATGCTCACGGCCTGAACGACCCTAGATGATTGTCCTGTAGTCCAAACAACTAACTAACAAACCAGCCACCTCCATCAAATATATGAAAAATACAAATTACTAAACCGTAAATTAATTTCGGCAAGACAAACACGAGTGAAATCGCTCTCGAAATAATTGGTTCCAAAATCTTCCAACGTTGGAGGCGATCTGTGCAGCAGCTGCTCTGCTGCCGTGACACACGAAACAAACATAAACAACCAATCTTAAAACAGTTTTAGAAGACTGATGAATATGACTAATCGTCTACGGACAAGCAGGATATCCAAAAATTTAATGTGTATTATCATAAAAGCCTGAAGCTCATGCAGTAATTCACAATTGCAGGTATTTTTGGCACACATTAGTGCCAACCAGTGGATTATGGCGGCGCAGTGTATACCTTAATAAAAACGAGTAATCAGCTTTACTGGGTACTTGTTCAGTAGTAATACTACCTGCCTGGACATGGAACACTGGAAACCTGGAACAATTTACTCGCTTGATCATTCTCGGCAAAAAATAAAACATTCAAGGTTTGCAACGCAAGTATATATATATATATATATATATATATATATATATATATATATATATATATATATATATATGTATTCTTTCTTTCTTTCGTACTATTCGCCATTTCCCGCATTAGCGAGGTAGCGCTATGAACAGAGGACTGGGCCTTGGAGGTAATATCCTCACCTGGCCCCCTTCTCTGTTCCTTCTTTTGGAAAATTAAAAAAAAAAACGAGAGGGGTGGATTTCCAGCCACCCGCTCCCACCCTTTTAGTCGCCTTCTACGACACGCAGGGAATACGTGGGAAGTATTCTTTCTCCTCTATCCCCAGGGATATATATATATATATATATATATATATATATATATATATATATATATATATATATATATATATATATATATGTATATATATATATATATATATATGTATATACATATACATATATATATACCCATGCACACAATTCACACTGTCTGCCTTTATTCATTCCCATCGCCACCTCGCCACACATGGAATACCATCCCCCTCCCCCCCTCATGTGTGCGAGGTAGCGCTAGGAAAAGACAACAAAGGCACCATTCGTTCACACTCAGTCTCTAGCTGTCATGCAATAATGCCCGAAACCACAGCTCCTTTTCCACATACAAGCCCCACACAACTTTCCATGGTTTACCCCAGACGCTTCACATGCCCTGATTCAATCCACTGACAGCACGTCAACCCCGGTATACCACATCGCTCCAATTCACTCTGTTCCTTGCCCTCCTTTCACCCTCCTGCATGTTCAGGCCCCGATCACACAAAATCTTTTTCACTCCATCTTTCCACCTCCAATTTGGTCTCCCACTTCTCCTCGTTCCCTCCACCTCCGACACATATATCCTCTTGGTCAATCTTTCCTCACTCATTCTTTCCATGTGACCAAACCATTTCAAAACACCCTCTTCTGCTCTCTCAACCACGCTCTTTTTATTTCCACACATCTCTCTTACCGTTACATTACTTACTCGATCAAACCACCTCACACCACACATTGTCCTCAAACATCTCATTTCCAGCACATCCACCCTCTTGCGCACAACTCTATCCATAGGCCACGCCTCGCAACTATACAACATTGTTGGAACCACTATTCCTTCAAACATACCCATTTTTGCTTTCCGAGATAATGTTCTCGACTTCCACATTCTTCAAGGCTCCCAGGATTTTCGCCCCCTCCCCCACCCTATGATCCACTTCCGCTTCCATGGTTCCATCCGCTGACAGATCCACTCCCAGATATCTCAAACACTTTACTTCCTCCAGTTTTTTTCCATTCAAACTTACCTCCCAACTGACTTAACCCTCAACCCTACTGTACATAATAACCTTGCTCTTATTCACATTTACTCTTAACTTTCATTTTTCACACACTTTACCAAACTCAGTCACCAGCTTCTGCAGTTTCTCACATGAATCAGCCACCAGCGCTGTATCATCAGCGAACAACAACTGACTCACTTCCCAAGCTCTCTCATCCACAACAGACTTCATACTTGCCCCTCTTTCCAAAACTCTTGCATTCACCTCCCTAACAACCCCATCCATAAACAAATTAAACAACCATGGAGACATCACACACCCCTGCCGCAAACTTACATTCACTGAGAACCAATCACTTTCCTCTCTTCCTACACGTACACATGCCTTACATCCTCGATAAAAACTTTTCACTGCTTCTAACAACTTGCCTCCCACACCATATATTCTTAATACCTTCCACAGAGCATCTCTATCAACTCTATCATATGCCTTCTCCAGATCCATAAATGCTACATACAAATCCATTTGCTTTTCTAAGTATTTCTCACATACATTCTTCAAAGCAAACACCTGATCCACACATCCTCTACCACTTCTGAAACCACACTGCTCTTCCCCAATCTGATGCTCTGTACATGCCTTCACCCTCTCAATCAATACCCTCCCATATAATTTACCAGGAATACTCAACAAAGTTATACCTCTGTAATTTGAGCACTCACTCTTATCCCCTTTGCCTTTGTACAATGGCACTATGCACGCATTCCGCCAATCCTCAGGCACCTCACCATGAGTCATACATACATTAAATAACCTTACCAACCAGTCAACAATACAGTCACCCCCTTTTTTAATAGATTCCACTGCAATACCATCCAAACCTGCTGCCTTGCCGGTTTTCATCTTCCGCAAAGCTTTTACTACCTCTTTTCTGTTTACCAAATCATTTTCCCTAACCCTCTCACTTTGCACACCACCTCGACCAAAACACCCTATATCTGCCACTCTATCATCAAACACATTCAACAAACCTTCAAAATACTCACTCCATCTCCTCACATCACCACTACTTTTTATCACCTCCCCATTTGCGCCCTTCACTGAAGTTCCCATTAGCTCCCTTGTCTTACGCACTTTATTTACCTCCTTCCAGAACATCTTTTTATTCTCCCTAAAATCTAATGATACTCTCTCACCCCAACTCTCATTTGCCCTTTTTTTCACCTCTTGCATATATATATATATATATATATATATATATATATATATATATATATATATATATATATATATATATATATATATATATTGGAAAGGATCACAATTTTGCGCGTGATCAGGTACATTCTTATGAGTCCACTGGGAAAATGAAACACGATAAATTCCCAAGTGCACTTTCGTGTGATAATCACATCAGGGGAGATACAAAAGAAAGAAATATAAGTCAGTTGATACACAACGAAGAGACGTAGCTAGGACCCCATTTGGTAAACAAGTGACTGTCCAAGACAGACAACGAGAGTATCATAAACTTAATATGTGGACAAGAAGGGGATTTGTTTATAAATTTTATCAACAATAAAACTACCCAATTTGTATATATATATATATATATATATATATATATATATATATATATATATACATACCATGGCTTGAGACAGGTACCCATTTTATCAACCAACCCTTTAGGGATGGATGAACAGCTAGGTTGACTGTGAACCGATTGCTGCAACCATGAAGTGTGTGCGTGTGATGGGGATTGGGGAGGGGGGAGCACGTGCTTTCAGTTGGCTGAACAAGGGCATATGAAGCCATTAGGGTAAAGAGTGAATGTGGGCAACTGATGTCATTAACTCTACCTTGTGAAGACGACAATCACCTTTCTTATAATCATTGTTGAAGAGAAAGTCGATGTATTAATCTATATGTATGAATATACGTGCACACATCTTGTATTACTACAAATACAAACAAATACAAACTTTCGTAAAGATTTAATCGAATCGATATTTCAAAAGGTGCATGACCAGTAAGCCCGTGCTTACGGTAGCGACCGGGTCGGGAGGCGTCGTCTGCCCTTGGCCGCTCGGGGAGCCATCCGCGAGAGTGCTTCCCTCTCCAGCAGCCAGAGTTATGATCGGATCCAAGTACGCATAAAACCAGCCAGAGAAGTACATAAAACCACCAACTTGATGGGACAAGGTTTATTTTATTAGAGAAATGGCACTTACTGATATGCAAGAAGGTATCACGATAGGCGGTAATTTCTTATGTAGTCTGCGTTTATCTTAGAGAAAATGTACTTAATAAAAGTGCTGGATACGTAAGAAGGCGTTTGATATTTGTGTACGCGGAGATAAAGATTGGGTATGAAGAACACTTAGACAGGAATCAAGTGCGCATATGTCGACCACTGAAAGCGATTGTAGTTATCTCGAACAAGGTTACCGCCATGTTAAGCACCGAAAAATGCCCTGCATTGAAGTGTCAATGTCACGACGATCTCTTTACAATATAAGACGCCATTCTAACATCCAGCAAACTCCTCTGAAAGTGTGCCGCTAAAAAGGAAATATGATTACGTAAAACATTGAACTTTATCAAAGGAATTAATTTCGGAACTTCAAGATCTTCAGGGATACTTTTGTTGCTGTCTTTGGGCAAAAGAGACGACAATTTTGAATTTCAGCGGATGTATGGTTGTTGGTGGCAGCAAGGAGTAATGAATATGGTAATTTCTGAACTGAAGCAAGCTTCATGGTCATGGCGGCTGAGGAGGGAAACACAGCGATATTCTAGCCTTGTTTGGCACAACTTGTGGAAATTTTGATGTTAACTTATGCACACGTATGCATGACTAAGAAAAGAATGATAAATAATTCATGGGAAGAGAAACGACCCAAATCTCCAGCCTGTTTCAGTATACAGGGAGTCCTGATAATGACGTTTCTGAGGAACATTAACGACGTTTAAGACAAAAAAGCACCAAGAGATTTGGCCAAAGTTTAGAACAAGAGGTTACGGGCTAGAATTTAGGCTGCAGAGGTCACTGGGCACCACTTCTTCAGTAAAAAGCTCAGAGGATATAGATGATCGGCATTAGAAAATTAATAGATGCGGAGTTTCTCGTCTGTGCTATTGCTTCTCCGGCTTATATAAACAAACGCGTACGTAAAATTCTCGAAAAAGTTACGATTCGCAATTGCAATTAATTAACCATTTTCATTCATTTTGTTTTTATAAATACTTTTCGATTAAGAAATAGAAAAATTATCATTCTGAATCAGTCAATCAATAAGAGTGCTAACGACTATTTTCGACGAAATTTTGACAAGGTCTAGTAAGTCGCACTCAAAGCATGAATATTCAATTACGAAAACAAGTGTGAGTTGATTGAGTGGGAGATGTATAAAAGAAAGAGACAGGAGGTCAAGAGAAAGGTGCAAGAGGTGAAAAAAAGGGCAAATGAGAGTTGGGGTGAGAGAGTATCATTAAATTTTAGGGAGAATAAAAAGATGTTCTGGAAGGAGGTAAATAAAGTGCGTAAGACAAGGGAGCAAATGGGAACTTCAGTGAAGGGCGCAAATGGGGAGGTGATAACAAGTAGTGGTGATGTGAGAAGGAGATGGAGTGAGTATTTTGAAGGTTTGTTTAATGTGTTTGATGATAGAGTGGCAGATATAGGGTGTTTTGGTCGAGGTGGTGTGCAAAGTGAGAGGGTTAGGGAAAATGATTTGGTAAACAGAAAAGAGGTAGTAAAAGCTTTGCGGAAGATGAAAGCCGGCAAGGCAGCAGGTTTGGATGGTATTGCAGTGGAATTTATTAAAAAAGGGGGTGACTGTATTGTTGACTGGTTGGTAAGGTTATTTAATGTATGTATGACTCATGGTGAGGTGCCTAAGGATTGGCGGAATGCGTGCATAGTGCCATTGTACAAAGGCAAAGGGGATAAGAGTGAGTGCTCAAATTACAGAGGTATAAGTTTGTTGAGTATTCCTGGTAAATTATATGGGAGGATATTGATTGAGAGGGTGAAGGCATGTACAGAGCATCAGATTGGGGAAGAGCAGTGTAGTTTCAGAAGTGGTAGAGGATGTGTGGATCAGGTGTTTGCTTTGAAGAATGTATGTGAGAAATACTTAGAAAAGCAAATGGATTTGTATGTAGCATTTATGGATCTGGAGAAGGCATATGATAGAGTTGATAGAGATGCTCTGTGGACGGTATTAAGAATATATGGTGTGGGAGGCAAGTTGTTAGAAGCAGTGAAAAGTTTTTATCGAGGATGTAAGGCATGTGTACGTGTATGAAGAGAGGAAAGTGATTGGTTCTCAGTGAATGTAGGTTTGCGGCAGGGCTGTGTGATGTCTCCATGGTTGTTTAATTTGTTTATGGATGGGGTTGTTAGGGAGGTGAATGCAAGAGTTTTGGAAAGAGGGGCAAGTATGAAGTCTGTTGGGGATGAGAGAGCTTGGGAAGTGAGTCAGTTGTTGTTCGCTGATGATACAGCGCTGGTGGCTGATTCATGTGAGAAACTGCAGAAGCTGGTGACTGAGTTTGGTAAAGTGTGTGAAAGAAGAAAGTTAAGAGTAAATGTGAATAAGAGCAAGGTTATTAGGTACAGTAGGGTTGAGGGTCAAGTCAATTGGGAGGTGAGTTTGAATGGAGAAAAACTGTAAGAAGTGAAGTGTTTTAGAAATCTGGGAGTGGATCTGGCAGCGAATGGAACCATGGAAGCGGAAGTGGATCATAGGGTGGGGAGGGGGCGAAAATTCTGGGGGCCTTGAAGAATGTGTGGAAGTCGAGAACATTATCTCGGAAAGCAAAAATGGGTATGTTTGAAGGAATAGTGGTTCCAACAATGTTGTATGGTTGCGAGGCGTGGGCTATGGATAGAGTTGTGCGCAGGAGGATGAATGTGCTGGAAATGAGATGTTTGAGGACAATGTGTGGTGTGAGGTGGTTTGATCGAGTAAGTAACGTAAGGGTAAGAGAGATGTGTGGAAATAAAAAGAGCGTGTTTGAGAGAGCAGAAGAGGGTGTTTTGAAATGGTTCGGGCACATGGAGAGAATGAGTGAGGAAAGATTGACCAAGAGAATATATGTGTTGGAGGTGGAGGGAACGAGGAGAAGAGGGAGACCAAATTGGAGGTGGAAAGATGGAGTGAAAAAGATTTTGTGTGATCGGGGCCTGAACATGCAGGAGGGTGAAAGGAGGGCAAGGAATAGAGTGAATTGGAACGATGTGGTATACCGGGGTTGACGTGCTGTCAGTGGATTGAATCAAGGCATGTGAAGCGACTGGGGTAAACCATGGAAAGCTGTGTAGGTATGTATATTTGCGTGTGTGGACGTATGTATATACATGTGTATGGGGTGGGTTGGGCCATTTCTTTCGTCTGTTTCCTTGCGCTACCTCGCAAACGCGGGAGACAGCGACAAAGCAAAAAAAAAAAAAAAAAAAAAAAGTGTGAGTTACGTGTTGTCAAGTGTATATGAGACGGGGAGACTGTGTCGGTGGAATGAATGCTAGTAGCCCATGTGTGGATCAGGTAGACAGAAAAACGCAGTAAACTGGGCCAAAGGAGTGAAACTCGACAATCACTAAAGTGCTGGTTCACAGCGCAGTGTCGGTTACCCCTCCCGAGAGAAAGATTTATAAAGATATAGAGAGCGATAGATAAATAAACAGGACAACAGGGAGGAGAGAGGCAGAGATAGAAACAAAAGAAATGCAATGAGATAAGAGACAGTAGGAGATAATCAAGGAGACAAATTGAGAGAAACAGAGACAATAAGAAATTTCTTGATTTCTTATTACCCTTTAATATAATTTACAGAGTGTCATTATAGAAGTGAAGCAATTAAATGTTGATAATAGTATGAAAATCTATAATGAAACAGTAATGATAAAGACTGTAATAACAATAGAAGAAAGACTCTCAAACAATAATTACAGGAACATATATAGGAATGTCATGATATAAAAAGAATACGATGAAAACATTTTCATGAACAGACTGTAGTTATAGTTAACACGCATCCCAGAAAGTTTACACACACAAGATAAAGTACAGATTTTTGCAGTCAAAATCGGACTTTTACCTGATACAATATAAATCAATCTAACAGTACTCCGTTAAAAGAAATAAATGAATAGATAAATAAAAAATCATACAAATACAATTACTAACCTTCATATTTTTCCTAGGACGTGTTTATACTGTGTGACTTGTTTCTAACCAATGATAACAAGGTATTTCCATGAAACAGCAAATCCCACACACATTTATGTTGCTGTTGAGAACGACCACAATCAAAATAATTCTACCATATCAAATGCCAGACATTGCCTTTACGGAAATAAAAGTTTCACAGCAGCTTGTTTCAAATTCGTCCGAACAAGTGAAAACAAAACATAATTACGAAAAAAAGGGGATTTTTAATCCCCCCCCCCCAAAAAAAATCAATTACCGTAATAAAAAATCGGGTCACAGTTACAAATCATCTGAAAATACTTATACATAGTATAAAAGAAGAAACCTATTAAATAAACAAAAAGCATGTTCACTCTGTCGTCTTTTCATTAGTGTTACCTCAAAGTTACGAAGCGCGTTGTGTGTTTGGGGTCCCACAACGACTCGTCACCTCCGGGGAAATGTCTCATTCTTGTTCATCAATCTACCGGACCATCTTGACGTGATTTATGTAATAATAAAGACCCTGAAAGTCTCATCTGGAGTGACCTCATTTATTCCAGTACAATCTACCATTATCAGTGACGGTTCACTTGACACGAGACGTTTAGTTCGAATCCAAGGTTTCCGAATCGTACCGAAAATATAAAAAAAAAAAAAAGAGACAAAATTGAGAATAAGACTAAAAATCACACAAGTAGAGAAAGAGAACGGAAAAACTATTGACAGACTAACAGACAGAGAGACGGAAAGGGACAAAAGGAGGGAGTGTGCGAAACGTTTTTGTATAGCCTTCCCCTACCGTGTGTTCACATGAACGTCCCCTCGACCGTTTTCTTATCTCATCGCCGTCAATCATAAAAGAACTTTTATGACGTCACTGGAAGCCGGATTACGCAACGCAAATTCACAAAAGGATTCGCCGGATATCAAGGTGTAGCTAAGACGAAAATACTGAGAGAAATGAAACGTATGTAGAAGTATGGTCTCTCTCTCTCTCTCTCTCTCTCTCTCTCTCTCTCTCTCTCTCTCTCTCTCTCTCTCTCTCTCTCTCTCTCTCTCTCTCAGGTCGATCCAATAAACTTCACAGAGTCAATTTAGATTCTCTATATCTCTCTATATCTCCCCAAAACCAGCCCCCCCCCCCCCCACACACACACACGCATTAATCGCTTTCTTTAGATTAATGTCAAGGAAACTTACTATCTTCGTTTTTGGAGAAGATAGTTTGTGTAGCCCACATATTTATCCTTATCTGTTCGTCTATTAGCACGCAGACACATGGCGAGTGCTCACGCAGGTGCGCGCGAAGAAACTGCATGAACTAGATACAAATTGTGCAAATAAAGGAATCCCCTGCTTTATCACAGATATTTCTACGTCAAGAGGGAAGAAACAAGCCATGCATGTAGCTACTTGAAGGTTCATAGGATTAAGGTTACTTTATACCATTGTTTCTGGTGTTGGAATGAAGGCTATGCATACAAGATAGATAAATAGATAGTGGAGGAAATATCTGTATAATAGGGTAAAGTAATACGTATAGACACTTTCCTGGTTTTCGAGAACTCTGACGTCTTTGTAAGGCATGTTTCTCGCTCAAATGAGGGCAAACCACATACATTGTGTTAAGGTCGAAGGTCATGACCCACAGTTCACGATCCATGGGTCAAAGTTCACGATCCACGGGCCAAAGTTCAGACTTCGGATGTCAAAGTGTAGGCTTTCAGTGTGAAAGTTTTATCGCTACTAAATTATCTTTTTCACGGTTGGTTGTTTGGGCTTTAGGCCTATCAACTGCTAGGGTCATTAAGGCCGTCAACGTAAGTTACATCCACCGAACGAAAAATCTTTAACACCTTCTTAAAGTGTTAAAGATAATTCTAAGACCAAACACACACTCACTATGCATATGGCCCATGGTCTTTCTCATCATTACAACGGCTGTATACATTATCCCCAATGAACTGCACATACTTTGTACCGTATTCTATTATATAATCTCCAACGAAATATTTTCTTGTTCAAGTAAGAGTTAGTGAGCTTGGAAAGGAGACTCGTGTGAGGAAGTATATGGAGACTGAGTGCAGAATGTCAAAAGTAAGAGCAAATGACGTGAGGGGAGTGTTTGAGGAATGGGGTGTATTTAGGGAAGCAGTGATGGCATGTGCAAAAGATGCATGTGGCATGAGAAAGGTGGGAGGTGGGCAGGTTAGGGCAGTAAGTGGTGGGATGAAGTAAAGTTGTTAGTGAAAGAGAAAAGAAAGGCGTTTGGACGATACTTACATGGAAGGAGTGCAAATGAATGTGTAGAAGAAAGCGGCAGGACGTCAAGAGAAAGGTGCAAGAGTTGAAAAAGAGGGCAAATACGAGTTGGGGTGAGAGAGTATCATAAAACTTTAGGAAGAATAAAAAGATGTCTTGGAAGGAGGTAAATAACGTGCGAAAGACAAAAGAACTAATGGGAATATCGGTGAGGGGGGAAAGGGGGGAAGTAATAACCGGTAGTGATGAAGTGAGGAGATGAAGGGAGCATTTTGAAGGTTTCTTGGATGTGTTTGATGATAGAGTGGCAGATGTAGGGTGTTTTGGACGGGGTGGTGTGCGAAGTGAAAGGATCAGGGAGAATGATTTAGTTAAGAGAGAAGAGGTGGTGGAACCCTTGCAGAAGATGAAATCCGGCAAGGCGGCGGGTTTGTATAGTATTGCGGTTGAATTTATCAAGAAAGGGGATGACTGTGTTGTTGAATGGTTGGTAAGGATATTCATTGTATACATGGATCATAGTGAAGTGCGTAAGGATTGGCGGAATGCATGTATAGTGCCATTGCACAAAGGCAGAGTGGACAAGGTGAGTGTTCAAACTACAGAGGCATAAATTTGTTGAGCATCCCTGGAAAATTATATGGGAGGATATTGGTTGAGAGGGTGAAGGCATATACGGAGCATCAGATTGGGGAGGAGCAGTGTGGTTTCAGAAGTGGTAGAGGATGTGTGGATCAGGTGCTTGCTTTGAAGAATGTATGTGAGAAATACTTAGAAAACCAGATGGATCTGTATATGGCATTTATGGATCTGGAGAAGGCATATGATAGGGTTGATAGAGATGCTTCGTAGAAGGTCTTAAGAGTATATGGTGTAGGAGGTAAGCTGTTAGAAGCAGTGAAAAGTTTTTATCAGGGATGTAAGGTATGTTTACGAGTAGGAAGAAAGGCGAGCGACTGGTTCCCAGTCAAGGTCGATCTGTGGCAGGGGTAAGTGATGTCTCCATGGTTGTTTGATTTGCTTAGATGGGGAGGTTAGGGAGGTAAATGCAAGAATTTTGGAGAAAGGGGAGAAGATGCAATCTGCTGGGGATGAGAGGACCTGAAAAGCAAGTTGCTGTTCGCTGATGATAAAGCACTGGTGGCTGATTCGAATGAGAAACTGCAGAAGTTGGTGACTGAGTTTGGAAAAGTATGTGTGAAAGGAGAAATTTGAAAGTACATGTGAATAAGAGCAAGGTTATTAGGTTCAGCAGGGTTTAGGGACAAGTTGATTAGGATGTAAGTTTGAATGGAGAAAGGTTGGAGGAAGTGAAGTGTTTTAAATATCTTGGAGTGGAATTGGCTGCGAATGGGAACCATGGAAACGGAAGTGAGTCACAGGGGTGTGGGGATAGGCAGGTTTTAGGACCGATGAAGAATGTGTATGATAGAACGTTACCTCATTGAGCAAAAATGTGTATGTTTAAAGGAATGGTAGTTCCAACATTATCATATGGTTGCGAGGCATGGGCTATCGATAGAGTTGTACGGAGGAGGGTGGGTAATGGGAAAAGAAAAATTAAATATAATGTGTGGTGTGAGGTGGTTTGATCGAGTAAGTAATGAAAGGGTAAGAGAGATGTGTGGTAATAAAAAGAGTGTGGTAGAGAGAGCACAAGAGGGCATGTTGAAAAGGTTTGGACGTATAGAGAGAATGAGTGGGAAAAGGTTGACAAAGCTATGTGTGTCAGAGATGGAGAGAACAGGAAGTGGGACACCAAATTGGAGGTGGAAGGAAGAAATGAAAAAGATTTTGAGTAATTGGGGCCATAATATGTAGGAGGGTGGGAAGCTTTCAAGGAATAGAGTGAATTGGAATAATGCGGTATACCGGGGTCGACGTTCTGTCAATGTGAAACGTCTGAGGTAAGCCATGGAAAGGTCTGTGGAGCCGGGACGTGGATAGGGAGCTGTGGTTTCGGTACATTACACATCACATCTAGAGACTGAGTGTGAACGAATGTGGCCTTTTTTTGTCTGTTTTCCTGGCGCTACCTCGCTGAAGCGGAGTGCAGCGATGCCACTTCCTGTTGGGCGGGGTGGCGCCGAGAATGGATGAAGGCAAGCAATTATGAATATGCACTTGTGTATACAGGTATATGTCTGTGTATGCGTATGCATATGTATATATGTTGATAGGTTCATGCATATGTATGTATGTGTGCGTGAATGGGCATTTATGTATGTACATGTGTATTTGAGTGGATGGGCCGTTCTTTGTTTGTTTCCTGGCGCTCCCTCGCTGACACGGGAAACGGTGATCAAGTATGCTGAAAATTATGTATATATATATATATATATATATATATATATATATATATATATATATACATGAGAAGAGTGGGAGGTGGGCTGTTTAGAAAGGGTAGTGAGTGGTGGGATGAAGAAGTAAGAGTATTAGTGAAAGAGAAGAGAGAGGCATTTGGACGATTTTTGCAGGGAAAAAATGCAATTGAGTGGGAGAAGTATAAAAGAAAGAGACAGGAGGTCAAGAGAAAGGTGCAAGAGGTGAAAAAAAGGGCAAATGAGAGTTGGGGTGAGAGACTATCAGTAAATTTTAGGGAGAATAAAAAGATGTTCTGGAAGGAGGTAAATAGGGTGCGTAAGACAAGGGAACAAATGGGAACTTCAGTGAAGGGCGTAAATGGGGAGGTGATAACAAGTAGTGGTGATGTGAGAAGGAGATGGAATGAGTATTTTGAAGGGTTATTGAATGTGTCTGATGACAGAGTGGCAGATATAGGGTGTTTTGGTCGAGGTGGTGTGCAAAGTGAGAGGGTTAGGGAAAATGATTTGGTAAACAGAGAAGAGGTAGTAAAAGCTTTGCGGAAGATGAAAGCCGGCAAGGCAGCAGGTTTGGATGGTATTGCAGTGGAATTTATTAAAAAAGGGGGTGACTGTATTGTTGACTGGTTGGTAAGGTTATTTAATGTATGTATGACTCATGGTGAGGTGCCTGAGGATTGGCGGAATGCGTGCATAGTGCCATTGTACAAAGGCAAAGGGGATAAGAGTGAGTGCTCAAATTACAGAGGTATAAGTTTGTTGAGTATTCCTGGTAAACTATATGGGAGGGTATTGATTGAGAGGGTGAAGGCATGTACAGAGCATCAGATTGGGGAAGAGCAGTGCGGTTTCAGAAGTGGTAGAGGATGTGTGGATCAGGTGTTTGCTTTGAAGAATGTATGTGAGAAATACTTAGAAAAGCAAATGGATTTGTATGTAGCATTTATGGATCTGGAGAAGGCATATGATAGAGTTGATAGAGATGCTCTGTGGAAGGTATTAAGAATATATGGTGTGGGAGGCAAGTTGTTAGAAGCAGTGAAAAGTTTTTATCGAGGATGTAAGGCATGTGTACGTGTAGGAAGAGAGGAAAGTGATTGGTTCTCAGTGAATGTAGGTTTGCGGCAGGGGTGTGTGATGTCTCCATGGTTGTTTAATTTGTTTATGGATGGGGTTGTTAGGGAGGTAAATGCAAGAGTCCTGGAAAGAGGGGCAAGTATGAAGTCTGTTGGGGATGAGAGAGCTTGGGAAGTGAGTCAGTTGTTGTTCGCTGATGATACAGCGCTGGTGGCTGATTCATGTGAGAAACTGCAGAAGCTGGTGACTGAGTTTGGTAAAGTGTGTGGAAGAAGAAAGTTAAGAGTAAATGTGAATAAGAGCAAGGTTATTAGGTACAGTAGGGTTGAGGGTCAAGTCAATTGGGAGGTGAGTTTGAATGGAGAAAAACTGGAGGAAGTGAAGTGTTTTAGATATCTGGGAGTGGATCTGTCAGCGGATGGAACCATGGAAGCGGAAGTGGATCATAGGGTGGGGGAGGGGGCGAAAATTTTGGGAGCCTTGAAAAATGTGTGGAAGTCGAGAACATTATCTCGGAAAGCAAAAATGGGTATGTTTGAAGGAATAGTGGTTCCAACAATGTTGTATGGTTGCGAGGCGTGGGCTATGGATAGAGTTGTGCGCAGGAGGATGGATGTGCTGGAAATGAGATGTTTGAGGACAATGTGTGGTGTGAGGTGGTTTGATCGAGTAAGTAACGTAAGGGTAAGAGAGATGTGTGGAAATAAAAAGAGCGTGGTTGAGAGAGCAGAAGAGGGTGTTTTGAAATGGTTTGGGCACATGGAGAGAATGAGTGAGGAAAGATTGACCAAGAGGATATATGTGTCGGAGGTGGAGGGAACGAGGAGAAGAGGGAGACCAAATTGGAGGTGGAAAGATGGAGTGAAAAAGATTTTGTGTGATCGGGGCCTGAACATGCAGGAGGGTGAAAGGAGGGCAAGGAATAGAGTGAATTGGAGCGATGTGGTATACAGGGGTTGACGTGCTGTCAGTGGATTGAATCAAGGCATGTGAAGCGTCTGGGGTAAACCATGGAAAGCTGTGTAGGTATGTATATTTGCGTGTGTGGACGTGTGTATGTACGTGTGTATGGGGGTTGGGCCATTTCTTTCGTCTGTTTCCACGCGCTACCTCGCAAACGCGGGAGACAGCGACAAAGTATAAAAAAAAAAAAAAAAAAAAAAAAATATATATGATCCTCACTCAGACGTAAACTTGTTTAGCAGCAAAATAGGAGCGATGAAAATAGAATAGATAAAAAGACTCAAAACACGTAATGGAAGTGATACTCAGGTCTGCAAATCATATACATGTTCAAATCAAAAATGCACACGAGCGCCATCATATATCTATAAATGAGATCACCGTCCGTAAAGCAAGTGTTGTTAGAGAAAACACCTTTTTACTCTAGGGTAATTTGCAGCTTCATCTGTTAAACCTTTTTTTTCTTCTACAGACGAAGGTTTATGTATATGGAGGGTCTTGGATCTTTGTGTGAAGTGGGTTGTATACTCTATTGGGTCTTGAATATAAGAGATGGGTGGCTATTGTGGAAAAAGACGAAGCGTTGGAAAGGCCTCATTACATGTAATTATCATCAAGGTATATTTGTTATGATGGAATACATGTATGTATGTTGATGTGAGGAGTGTATTTCTTATGTATATCGGACATGACCTACGGTGAGTACCGTGTATTGTGTATGATTTCTTAATAAAAGAGTGTATGGTACGTAAAATGGAAGTGGTGTATGGTTCGTCTCGTAGAGGTTGTGATGTATACAGGAGAGGGTGTATAATTTATGGTACATGTGGGTGGTGGAAGCAAAGAGATTATGAATGATTTCTATGTTTGGAAGAGTTGTATATATCATGAGTGAGGAAGATGTATGTCGAATGTTAGAAAGTGGAAGGAAGAGGTATGTCGTATGTTAGAAAGTGGAAGGAAGAGGTATGCTGTATGTTAGAAAGTGGAAGGAAGGAGTATGATGCATCTTTCAAAGGAAGAGTGTATGATGAAAAAGGTGCGGTGAGGTATACAGTAAATAAAAGAGAGAAGACATACTATATTTGTATAGGAAAGATGGGGAGATGTACAGCGTACAATTTCTCCCATGTCCCTACCACTGTAAGTTCCACTTCAGAAAAAAATGTTCTTGCCGGTGTGTTTTAAAAAAGGCCACGGCCCCGATGCAACTACCCACATCCCCTAAAATGTACTGGTACTAGCTATCTGTTTACATCCACTCTTGCCTCTTTACATGCGAATATTTCCCTGCCTTCACTGCAATATTTACCCTATCTTTATGGTTATATTTCACCTGCCTTCTCAGACCTCACAACAGCCAAAAGGAGATATGTGACTTTCATAAATACCTTAGTCCTTCACAGCCTCTTGTCAACAAACTTCCTTTTTCAACTTTTAAATCAGTCCTTACACTGGCTTTAAAAGCAGGTTAAACATGCAGCATATTCCTGATTTTACCAAACAAATGCTGTCTATTATCTTGAGAAATCTTTGTTAGATTCATCATAGTTTTGGGTTCTCTCTCACCCTCTCCTCTACAGATCTTTCTCCTCTCACTTTCATATGCAGATTTTTCTGCTCTTAATCACATGAAGCTTTAATGACCTATCTCAAACCTTAAACTTTAGGCTCTTCTTGCTAAACTTATGCCATAATCATTTCCCACTTTCCTTAGTTGTCGAGCCTCTTGTGTTGAGCCACAATATCCACATTATAATGGAAGGATCACATTCTAAAACTTTCTCTCACTCATGACCTGCATGCGACAATACTTCTGTTCATTTAGCAAAAATATTAATTCCATTTATCAAAAGTCATGCAGAGTCAGGCGCCAAGAACACTACTCTTCGGCTGTCTGTAGTCTATCCGATCGATCCTCTCAGTCTACCCCCCCCCCCCCAAGTCATCTTACACACTGCAGAAATGGCACTTCCATCCTCCCGTCTTATCTTGCAGCCTCAGCACATTAGGAGAACAGTAACTTAGTCGCTTGCCTTTCCAAGGTCTAACCCAAGAAATATTTTCGAGCACCACTTATTTCCAATAGCACTCCCGAATGTTGCATCTGTCCCTAACTGAAATCCCTGAAGTGATCGTAACAATGTTGTTTTCTTATTCCTGATACACCGCCTTACCAAACCTCTGCTCTTAAAAACATTAGAATATTCGCAGTTGCTTCAGCGTGACCTCTCCTCATGCAACGCATACATAGATAAGGCTCGGCGAACCAAACTTTGGAAGACATAAGAATTCCTTCACATGATAGAAAACTGCCTCTGTTTGTATCTATAATCATTTTTATCATTTTCATTATTATGTATTTTCATTATTGTTATCATTATCATTGTTATCATTATTAGTTATTATTACTATTATTATTATTATCATTATTATTATTATTATCATCATTATCATTATTATCATTATTAGTATTATTATTGTTATTGTTCTTATTATTATAATCATTATAAGTATTACTATCATCATTATCATTATAATTATCATTCTTATTATCATTATCATTATTATTTTATATGGACTAGCTTCCATAAGCCCTGTTGTTGAATATCTACCCCCATCACTTCCTCCCATCACTTTCCTTCACCAGTCTAAAAATTAGGTTCATTATCAGGCATCTGATTCTCCTATAATCCCTGCCGCACTGGTCTTCACCACTATACTGCTTCGAAACATCAAATACATACACATCCCATAGCATCTCAACGCCTCACTCAACCTTCATTAAGTGAGACTCATTCATTTCTCTTATTAGTCTTACTTTACTAAACCTTGTTGGGTGTATGGCAAACATATATATAATAACCCCTGTTAACTCTACACATAAATGAATGAATGCGAAATAAAGCAATAGATATAACATGCCGTCCATAACAAGCGCTGTTATTAGATCACAAACCTTCCAGTAAATTGAGGAAAACAAAAGGAAAGATAATGATGAATAACATACCAATTCATCCCGTCAGATGGAATCACGATAAACACAGTGCAAACTTCATCTAAAATTTCTATCAGAATGGGCCACCAGAAGACTTCCCACAGCTCAGGACAATCCATCAGTATCAGCCAGTGGACCCCTTGAAGCTTGGGAAATCCGCGAGAGAATGTCAAGTTTGCGAGTATCAGATTCTCAAGTTAATATCATGTTACCTGTGAATGCGACATACCACAGGAGATTCCAATACAAAATAGAAGTAAGTCTTTTCATCTTATTCATTAGGATACCGCTCCCTGCATTCCCAAACTTCAATTTCCGCCCAAACATCCCAATTCAAGGCGGCTATGTTGAGAGCTTCCCCCTTCCTCCCCTCCCCCTCCCTGTACACAAACACACACACACACACACACACACACGCACACACACTTCAAGACATTGCCAGCATAACTTACCATTGATTCACCAACGAATTCTGATACAGCAACGCTACATATTTCCAAGCACAAGTCATAGTCTCATTACTCGGTGAATGCTGAATACTACAAATTAACGAACACTTATTATTCACGATTAGCTGTCAGCGCCAAACTAACTTTCCGTCAAAAGTCTTGACATGAACTAATGTGTTCTGTACCTGGTGTGTGTATATATATATATATATATATATATATATATATATATATATATATATATATATATATATATTTCTTTGTCGCTGTCTCCCGCGTTTGCGAGGTAGCGCAAGGAAACAGACGAAAGAAATGGCCCAACCCACCCCCATACACATGTATATACATACGTCCACACACGCAAATATACATACCTACACAGCTTTCCATGGTTTACCCCAGACGCTTCACATGCCCTGATTCAATCAACTGACAGCACGTCAACTCCGGTATACAACATCGATCCAATTCACTCTATTCCTTGCCCTCCTTTCACCCTCCTGCATGTTCAGGCCCCGATCACACAAAGTCTTTTTCACTCCATCTTTCCACCTCCAATTTGGTCTCCCACTTCTCGTTCCCTCCACCTCCGACACATATATCCTCTTGGTCAATCTTTCCTCACTCATTCTCTCCATGTGCCCAAACCATTTCAAAACACCCTCCTCTGCTCTCTCAACCACGCTCTTTTTATTTCCACACATCTCTCTTACCCTTACGTTACTTACTCGATTAAACCACCTCACACCACACATTGTCCTCAAACATCTCATTTCCAGCACATCCATCCTCCTGCGCAAAACTCTATCCATAGCCCACGCCTCGCAACCATACAACATTGTTGGAACCACTATTCCTTCAAACATACCCATTTTTGCTTTCCGAGATAATGTTCTCGACTTCCACACATTCTTCAAGGCTCCCAGGATTTTCGCCCCCTCCCCCACCCTATGATCCACTTCCGCTTCCATGGTTCCATCCGCTGCCAGATCCACTCCCAGATATCTAAAACATTTTACTTCCTCCAGTTTTTCTCTATTCAAACTTACCTCCCAATTGATTTGACCCTCAACCCTACTGTACCTAATTACCTTGCTCTTATTCACATTTACTCTTAACTTTCTTCTTCCACACACTTTACCAAACTCAGTCACCAGCTTCTGCAGTTTCTCACATGAATCAGCCACCAGCGCTGTATCATCAGCGTACAACAACTGACTCACTTCCCAAGCTCTCTCATCCACAACAGACTTCATACTTGCCCCTCTTTCCAAAAATCTTGCATTCACCTCCCTAACAACCACATCCATAAACAAATTAAACAACCATGGAGACATCACATACCCCTGCCGCAAACCTATATTCACTGAGAACGAATCACTTTCCTCTCTTCCTACACGTACACATGCCTTACATCCTCGATAAAAACTTTTCACTGCTTCTAACAACTTGCCTCCCACACCATATATTCTTAATACCTTCCACAGAGCATCTCTATCAACTCTATCATATGCCTTCTCCAGATCCATAAATGCTACATACAAATCCATTTGCTTTTCTAAGTATTTCTCACATACATTCTTCAAAGCAAACACCTGATCCACATATCCTCTACCACTTCTGAAACCACACTGCTCTTCCCCAATCTGATGCTCTGTACATGCCTTCACCCTCTCAATCAATACCCTCCCATATACTTTGCCAGGAATACTCAACAAACTTATACCTCTGTAATTTGAGCACTCACTCTTATCCCCTTTGCCTTTGTACAATGGCACTATGCACGCATTCCGCCAATCCTCAGGCACCTCACCATGAGTCATACATACATTAAATAACCTTACCAACCAGTCAACAACACAGTCACCCCCTTTTTTAATAAATTCCACTGCAATACCATCCAAACCTGCTGCCTTGCCGGCTTTCATCTTCCGCAAAGCTTTTACTACCTCTTCTCTGTTTACCAAATCATTTTCCCTAACCTTCTCACTTTGCACACCACCTCGACCAAAACACCCTATATCGGCCACTCTATCATCAAACACATTCAACAAACCTTCAAAATACTCACTCCATCTTCTCACATCACCACTACTTGTTATCACCTCCCCATTTGCGCCCTTCACTGAAGTTCCCATTTCCTCCCTCGTCTTACGCACTTTATTTACCTCCTTCCAGAACATCTTTTTATTCTCCCTAAAATTTAATGATACTCTCTCACCCCAACTCTCATTTGCCCTTTTTTTTTCACCTCTTGCACCTTTCTCTTGACCTCCTGTCTCTTTCTTTTATACGTCTCCCACTCAATTGCATTTTTTCCCTGCAAAAATCGTCCAAATGCCTCTCTTTTCTCTTTCACTAATACTCTTACTTCTTCATCCCACCACTCACTGCCCTTTCTAATCAACCCACCTCCCACTCTTCTCATGCCACAAGCACCTTTTGCGCAGTCCATCACTGATTCCCTAAATACATCCCAATCCTCCCCCACTCCCCTTACTTCCATTGTTCTCACCTTTTTCCATTCTGTACTCAGTCTCTCCTGGTACTTCCTCACACAAGTCTCCTTCCCAAGCTCACTTACTCTCACCACCCTCCTCACCCCAACATTCACTCTTCTGAAAACCCATACAAATCTTCACCTTAGCCTCCACAAGATAATGATCAGACATCCCTCCAGTTGCACCTCTCAGCACATTAACATCCAAAAGTCTCTCTTTCGCGCGCCTGTCAATTAACACGTAATCCAATAACGCTCTTTGGCCATCTCTCCTACTTACATAAGTATACTTATGTATATCTCGCTTTTTAAACCAGGTATTCCCAATCATCAGTCCTTTTTCAGCACATCAATCTACAAGCTCTTCACCATTTCCATTTACAACACTGAACACCCAATGTATACCAATTATTCCCTCAACTGCCACATTACTTACCTTTGCATTCAAATCACCCAACACTATAACCCGGTCTCGTGCATCAAAACCACTAACACACTCATTCAGCTGCTCCCAAAACACTTGCCTCTCATGATCTTTCTTCTCATGCCCAGGTGCATATGCACCAATAATCACCTATCTCTCTCCATCAACTTTCAGTTTTACCCATATTAATCGAGAATTTACTTTCTTACATTCTATCACATACTTCCACAACTCCTGTTTCAGGAGTACTGCTACTCCTTCCCTTGCTCTTGTCCTCTCACTAACCCCTGACTTTACTCCCAAGACATTCCCAAACCACTCCTCCCCTTTACCCTTGAGCTTCGTTTCACTCAGAACCAAAACATGCAGGTTCCTTTCCTCAAACATACTACCTATCTCTCCTTTTTTCACATCTTGGTTACATCCACACACATTTAGGCACCCCAATCTGAGCCTTCGCGGAGGATGAGCACTCCCCGCGTGACTCCTTCTTCTGTTTCCCATTTTAGAAAGTTAAAAAAAATACAAGGAGGGGAGGATTTCTGGCCCCCCGCTCCCGTCCCCTCTAGTCGCTTTCTACGACACGCGAGGAGTGCGTGGGAAGTATTCTTTCACCCCTATCCCCAGGGATAATATACATATATATATATATATATATATATATATATATATATATATATATATATATATATATATATATATATATATATACACATACACACACATACACACACACGCACATATATATATATATATATATATATATATATATATATATATATATATATATATATATATATATATATATATATATATATATATCTTGAATAATCTTGAGTGAAGTTGGGGACACACAATCCGTCGTCTTACTTTATGTATAGACTGTGTCCACGAGCCACAGAGTGCATGGAGTGTTGAATCACGAGATCGTAGACGCATTGGTCATTAGATAACTTTTTGCTGGGAGCAACGGTTTCGTTTACTGTTCCAGCAGCATCTCACACTGGTCACACGTCCACCAGGCTAAGGAGAAGAACCATCATAATGGAGAACCATCATAATAGAGTTGCACGGACTGTGATCCTTGCTGTGGTTACAAGAATGTTCTTCCGCCCACCAGTGATGCTACTCCGTTTTTGAATCAAGAACCATTGCAACACAAACCTCGCCAGGTGGTAGAGTGTCCCGCAGTGTATCGAGACAGACTTCCCCAGAACTTTCTTAAAGGGGAAGTAAATGTTTACAGTTGTGTTACTGGAGTGATAGTTTTCATACATGGTGCTTTGACAAGAAAATAGTGAATTTGGTAAAAAAAAATGTAGCTTAGACATTGAAGCTTATTGATACAGTGGTTAAATTGATGAGAACTACTATTGACGTTTGTGTAAATAAATTATACATTTCCCTTTTCCATAGCCAGAGGTTGAACCATTATGTGACATTCATTTACTCATTTCATTTCAAGCTAGAAGTTTCAGTTTTCTAAATTATTTCTTACTTTTTTCATATGTATATATATGTATATGTGTGTGTGTGTGTGTGTATATGTGCGTGTGTATGTGTATGTATATATATATATATATATATATATATATATGTATATATATATATATTTCTTTTCTTTCTTTCAAACTATTCGCCATTTCCCGCATTAGCGAGGTAGCGTTAAGAACAGAGGACTGGGCCTTTGAGGGAATACCCTCACCTGGCCCAATTCTCTGTTCCACGCATTCCTCGCGAGATATACATAAGTATACGTATGTATGTAGGAGAGATGGCCAGAGAGCGTTATTGGATTTCGTGTTAATTGACAGGCGCGCGAAAGAGAGACTTTTGGATGTTAATGTGCTGAGAGGTGCAACTGGAGGGATGTCTGATCATTATCTTGTGGAGGCTAAGGTGAAGATTTGTATGGGTTTTCAGAAGAGAAGAGTGAATGTTGGGGTGAAGAGGGTGGTGAGAGTAAGTGAGCTTGGGAAGGAGACTTGTGTGAGGAAGTACCAGGAGAGACTGAGTACAGAATGGAAAAAGGTGAGAACAATGGAAGTAAGGGGAGTGGGGGAGGAATGGGATGTATTTAGGGAATCAGTGATGGATTGCGCAAAAGATGCTTGTGGCATGAGAAGAGTGGGAGGTGGGATGATTAGAAAGGGTAGTGAGTGGTGGGATGAAGAAGTAAGATTATTAGTGAAAGAGAAGAGAGAGGCATTTGGACGATTTTTGCAGGGAGAAAATGCAATTGAGTGGGAGATGTATAAAAGAAAGAGACAGGAGGTCAAGAGAAAGGTGCAAGAGGTGAAAAAGAGGGCAAATGAGAGTTGGGGTGAGAGAGTATCATTAAATTTTAGGGAGAATAAAAAGATGTTCTGGAAGGAGGTAAATAAAGTACGTAAGACAAGGGAGCAAATGGGAACTTCAGTGAAGGGCGCAAATGGGGAGGTGATAACAAGTAGTGGTGATGTGAGAAGGAGATGGAGTGAGTATTTTGAAGGTTTGTTGAATGTGTTTGTTGATAGAGTGGCAGATATAGGGTGTTTTGGTCGAGGTGGTGTGCAAAGTGAGAGGGTTAGGGAAAATGATTTGGTAAACAGAGAAGAGGTAGTAAAAGCTTTGCGGAATTTATTAAAAAAGGGGGTGACTGTATTATTGACTGGTTGGTAAGGTTATTTAATGTATGTATGACTCATGGTGAGGTGCCTGAGGATTGGCGGAATGCGTGCATAGTGCCATTGTACAAAGGCAAAGGGGATAAGAGTGAGTGCTCAAATTACAGAGGTATAAGTTTGTTGAGTATTCCTGGTAAATTATATGGGAGGGTATTAATTGAGAGGATGAAGGCATGTACAGAGCATCAGATTCGGGAAGAGCAGTGTGGTTTCAGAAGTGGTAGAGGATGTGTGGATCAGGTGTTTGCTTTGAAGAATGTATGTGAGAAATACTTAGAAAAGCAAATGGATTTATATGTAGCATTTATGGATCTGAAGAAAGCATATGATAGAGTTGATAGAGATGCTCTGTGGAAGGCATCCAACATTGTTGGAACCACTATTCCTTCAAACATACCCATTTTTGCTTTCCGAGATAATGTTCTCGACTTCCACACATTCTTCAAGGCCCCCAGAATTTTCGCCCCCTCCCCCACCCTATGATCCACTTCCGCTTCCATGGTTCCATTGGCTGCCAGATCCACTCCCAGATATCTAAAACACTTCACTTCCTCCAGTTTTTCTCCATTCAAACTCACCTCCCAATTGACTTGACCCTCAACCCTACTGTACCTAATAACCTTGCTCTTATTCACATTTACTCTTAACTTTCTTCTTCCACACACTTTACCAAACTCAGTCACCAGCTTCTGCAGTTTCTCACATGAATCAGCCACCAGCGCTGTATCATCAGCGAACAACAACTGACTCACTTCCCAAGCTCTCTCACCCCCAACAGACTTCATACTTGCCCCTCTTTCCAAAACTCTTGCATTTACCTCCCTAACAACCCCATCCATAAACAAATTAAACAACCATGGAGACATCACACACCCCTGCCGCAAACCTACATTCACTGAGAACCAATCACTTTCCTCTCTTCCTACACGTACACATGCCTTACATCCTCGATAAAAACTTTTCACTGCTTCTAACAACTTTCCTCCCACACCATATATTCTTAATACCTTCCACAGAGCATCTCTATCAACTCTATCATATGCCTTCTCCAGATCCATAAATGCCAGGTACCCATTTTATCCACCTACACCGAGAAAAGGATGAACAGTTGGGTTGACTGTGGACCGACTGCCACTACCAGGATTCGAACCTGTGCGCTGGACACCGCGCAGACCATGAGTGCACACGGTCAAAATGATACCTTGACACCAATTTTCGTTACTGTGTCAAGAGTTTGTGTTGCGCTGCTGGGTCGTATCCCCAAACTCAAGGGTCGTATTTTGGTGCTCTGGGGTCGTATTGTTAAGCTCAATGGTCGTAACGTCATGCTCAAGGGTCGTACCGTCATGCTCAAGAGTCGTACCTTCGTGCTCAAGGGTAGTACCGTCACGCTCAAGAGTCGTACCTCAAGCTCACGGGTCGTACCTTCATGCTCAAGGGTCGTAACGTCAAGCTCAAAACTGACAGAGGAGCTAACATAAATAAAAAGACAAAAAAATACAAGATGATATAGGCGTTATAAAAATGGCTTCCCTTACATTTCCAAGAACCGCCTCTCAGAGAAATCTTTCCCATTATTTTTAAAATACAACATTTTCCTAGAAAAAGGAAAGTGCTATAAATCCAGTTCGTGCATCCAATAAATTTACTCCCGAATAATGAAGGGATGTAAAATAGAAAAATGTAAAATGGCCGCGAAAGACATTAATATTTTATGAAGATAAAGTGAATTGAAGAGGATGGGAAGATGTCGACCGCGCGTCCCAGCCTTGTCTTGCAGAAAATTATTAAGAATTCGATAAAAAATCTTGAAGAAAGTTTCGGAATATCTTGAATGTAGATAAGCTTAAAATCCATTGCTACATTGCTGGTGCCGCCCAATGGTCAGTCGGTAGTATACTAGAGTATGTTAACAATTGTAGAGTAAAATGTGGTGTATGTTAACCGTTGTAGAGTATAATATGTAAGTGAACAGTTGTAAAGTATAATGTGTATATCAACAGTTGTAGGGTATAATTTGTATGTTAACAGTAGTTGAATATAATGTGATGTGTCAACAGTTGTAGAGAATAATGTATGTTATCAGATATGCACGGCTAAGTCTGTCAATGAATTGTTCGGTATTTTCTAAACACTTTCTGTACAAATCTTCAGCAATTATTCTATTCCTATTCATGTAAAAATTGCTCTCTTAATTCAGAACTCATCACGAGGTTTAAACTGATCAAAAATGATGCTGAGTATTGTTCAGTAAATCCGTTTGGTTCCTCTTCACTATTGGGATATGAAAGTCTACAGTCTTTGGTGTGGGTTATTGGTCCATGGCTTCAGTCTTGGCTCCAGTCCCCGCCCGTTCCCAGTCCCCCAATCTGTCCCCAGCCACTAGTTCCCGCCAACGGACTCTCGTAGTCACTTTTTATGACTCAAAGGGGATTCTAACGTGTGTTCTTTACACCCTGAGCCACAAAGACATTAACTGCCACATTTACGTCGCTTTAGTAAAGTTTTTGGTGGTGCGGTTTATTTCAGGGGATTTATATTGTAACTAACGGTACGAGAGAGAGAGAGAGAGAGAGAGAGAGAGAGAGAGAGAGAGAGAGAGAGAGAGAGAGAGAGCTAAGAGATAGGAATGAGCGACGGAAGAAGTACAAAAGGAGTAAATCATTAGAGTGAGAGATCTAGAGCTGAAAGGGAGATAAGAGAGAAAGAAAGAATGACAAATAAAGTCTAGTGTAAGATTGAAAAGAGACGTTAATGTTCCTTTAATTTCGAACAGTGACTGACGTAGACATGAATACTCTCGAAGAACTGGAATCACCCGGATGGGAGCGAACACGTTGGTCGAGCGAGCTAAGATGACTGGTGTCACTAAGCACCCCAAACCTATAGGGAATGCAACTGATGCGTAATGTCTCCGAGGTGGACACCTGAGCCAGGAAACACTTAGGGGAGTTAGGTGAAGGTGAAAAAAGTAGATGATCAGGTGATTGTTATCAAGAACTCTGACACTGAATTATGAGCGATTAGAAATTATATAAACTTTGGACTGCAAATCGAATTTCTAACCATACATCATCAAACCTGTGCAAAATGTATTGCTGAATTAATGGAAATATACGCGTATAATTATACTAACATATATTTTCTACCGCTATGTCGCCCATAAACAGCCTAGTTATGAAATGTAATAATTTACACTTAGTGGTTAGGAGCTGATTTAATATCTCCTTCCTGATCAGAAATAAAATACATCATTTCCTTCGTCTCATTTAGCTCACTAATTACATTACGGTGAATAATTGGCCGTGTCCATCAACCAGTACGTATGCCTCTTAATGAGAGGGATTGATAATAGCCTAGACGATATTACAAAAATAAATTATGACATTTCCATTCTTTACATATCCAAGAGATAGCAATACGTGATTTTTTTTTTTCTATCCTCCATCCATGAACGAAAGCTAAGAGGATAGGATCAGGGAGGAGGAAAAAAATTAAGAAATTTGGAGTATGATAACACAAAGCCTTAAGACCCTCCATACAATCTATTCTCGTCAATTCTTTCCTATTTCTTATCTTTACTTCATTTCGAGCACCTCTCACATATCCCCCAGCACCACCCTCACCCCACCACAAAAAGGGTGTTCCTCGAAGCTCCCTTGAAGCACAGTGGAGTGCTCTCGAACTTTACTTCAACCATTTTCAGCGAGATTACCCCACTGATGTGACAGTACTAAAAAAAGGAAAAACTTGTATCAAAGATTTAATACCGTGAAAATAATGAAAATAATGTCTTCTTGTCGTTCCTAAGCTGACTGAGATTCAAAGAAAGTTGACTAAGAATCGAAGATTTTACGTTCTTTTAATTTTCTGTGTGATGTCCAATGTCCTGTACGCTACTCTTGTAAGAATGAAAATTATGGCAACACTAAAATCCTGAATTCTCTTATTTTTCATTGCAGTATCAGGCCACCATATGAATTCAACAATGATGGCCACAGGTTATGTAAAATACCCTGAAGTGCTGATCTGTACATCCTTTAATTCACTGATGCTGTACCTTCAGTTTTTTCTTCCTATTTCAAGTTTCGGATCAGTAGCAACGCAATAAAACATTATCCGGCATAAATGGATTTATAAACATCGACTGTGAACTGTGGCGAATATTCTACCTGACTTAAGTAACGGCAGTAAAGCAGCAATCAATACCTCGCACCTTCGTTGGGTTACACCCACTGATTGCCACATCTTTCGTCGTTTATGAACATTAAACCTGCCAGTGTTGGCATACACTACTTGAACTATCGAATTTGTTGACTGTTTCAGCAAATGAAACAAGTTCTGGCCACTATAAGCATGCAAGACATAAAAATATCTTTAAGATAAGTTTTTGTTGAATTTTCACATAAATCGTTTATAATTTCTATCATAGCGAAACAAAATCTCTTAAGACAGAGAAATGAGACAAATAGTATCTCGTCATTGCTTAAAAACCCTATAGCAAAATTAACTTTTGAGATCAGGGGGTCAAATCCAGGGTCTAACCAGTCTTTACTTAACATATCACCGCCTCGTGTAGGTTGAGTCTCTTGCTCACGCGACCCCTGAAAACGGCTTTGAATTCCTTGTGGTCCGTCCATTTCATGTCTTGGCGACCTTCAGAAAGATGGAACATACCACAGACGCGATCCAAGGTCTCCATTGGAGAGCACTGACGTGTATAGTTACACTTTTAACCCTAAATTAAGTTTCCACATTGTACACCACAGAAGACGCGGTCGCAACTTCGCAGGTTATGATGCGCGTCCTTCTCTGACGTCATTTCTCTTACAATATACTTCGATAATATGAAGTTATTGTAAAATATCACAAGAGCTTGACGATCCAGTAAAAAGTGTATTACTAATGTCTCTGCTACGAACTCAAAATTATATTCTAATGATTTCCCTTTTAAAAGGAAGGTGAAATCAGATGTCATTATTACGCATGTCAATTTATCATCAATGGCGAGAGAGCTTGGGAAGTGAGTCAGTTGTTGTTCGCTGATGATACAGCGCTGGTGGCTGATTCATGTGAGAAACTGCAGAAGCTGGTGACTGAGTTTGGTAAAGTATGTGAAAGAAGAAAGCTGAGTGTAGATGTAAATAAGAGCAAGGTTATTAGGTACAGTAGGGTTAAGGGACAAGTCAATTGGGAAGTAAGTTTGAATGGAGAAAAACTGGAGGAAGTGAAGTGTTTTAGATATCTGGGAGTGGATCTGGCAGCGGATGGAACCATGGAAGCGGAAGTGAATCATAGGGTGGGGGAGGGGGCGAAAGTTCTGGGAGCGTCGAAGAATGTGTGGAAGTCGAGAACATTATCTCGGAGAGCAAAATTGGGTATGTTTGAAGGAATAGTGGTTCCAACAATGTTATATGGTTGCGAGGCGTGGGCTATGGATAGAGTTGTGCGGAGGAAGGTGGATGTGCTGGAAATGAGATGTTTGAGGACAATATGTGGTGTGAGATGGTTTGATCGAGTAAGTAATGTAAGGGTAAGAGAGATGTGTGGTAATAAAAAGAGCGTGGTTGAGAGAGCAGAAGAGGGTGTTTTGAAATGGTTTGGTTACGTGGAGAGAATGAGTGAGGAAAGATTGACCAAGAGGATATATGTGTCAGAGGTGGAGGGAACAAGAAGTGGAAGACCAAATTGGAGGTGGAAAGATGGAGTGAAAAAGATTTTGAGTGATCGGGGCCTGAACATGCAGGAGGGTGAAAGGCGTGCAAGGAATAGAGTGAATTGGAACGATGTGGTATATCGGGGTCGACGTGCTGTCAATGGATTGAACCAGGGCATGTGAAGCGTCTGGGGTAAACCATGGAAAGTTCTGTGGGGGCCTGGATGTGGAAAGGGAGCTGTGACAGCTAGAGACTGAACGTGAACGAATGTGGCCTTTGTTGTCTTTTCCTAGCGCTACCTCACGCACATGAGGGGGGAGGGGGTTGTTATTTCATGTGTGGAGGGGTGGCGATGGAAATGAATAAAGGCAGACAGTATGAATTATGTACATGTGTATATATGTATATGTCTGTGTGTGTATATATATATGTATACATTGAGATGTATAGGTATGTATATTTGCGTTTGTGGACGTGTATGTATACACATGTGTATGTGGGTGGGTTGGGCCATTTCTTTGTTTCCCTGCGCTACCTCGCTAACGCGGGAGACAGCGACAAAGCAAAATGACTATAGATAAATAGATTATCCCAACTTTGTAAATTGTTGACCTCCACTCTTAACCACACGTTTGATGGTATTCATTTCAAAGTGGAAAGAAATAAAGGTTTCTGAATGCATTGATAAGGGATCGGAGGCAATTACGATGAATTAGATAATCACTGATGAAAACCGATCATTTCTAACATTTCGACACATGAGATTCCATACACGACGCACGCAACTGTTTCCATTTTCTTTTTTTTTTTTTTTTTGCTTTGTCGCTGTCTCCCGCGTTTGCGAGGTAGCGCAAGGAAACAGACGAAAGAAATGGCCCAACCCACCCCCATACACATGTATATACATACGTCCACACACGCAAATATACATACCTACACAGCTTTCCATGGTTTACCCCAGACGCTTCACATGCCCTGATTCAATCCACTGACAGCACGTCAACCCCGGTATACCACATCGATCCAATTCACTCTATTCCTTGCCCTCCTTTCACCCTCCTGCATGTTCAGGCCCCGATCACACAAAATCTTTTTCACTCACTCCATCCTTCCACCTCCAATTTGGTCTCCCTCTTCTCCTCGTTCCCTCCACCTCCGACACATATATCCTCTTGGTCAATCTTTCCTCACTCATTCTCTCCATGTGACCAAACCATTTCAAAACACCCTCTTCTGCTCTCTCAACCACGCTCTTTTTATTTCCACACATCTCTCTTACCCTTACGTTACTTACTCGATCAAACCACCTCACACCACACATTGTCCTCAAACATCTCATTTGCAGCACATCCATCCTCCTGCGCACCACTCTATCCATAGCCCACGCCTCGCAACCATACAACATTGTTGGAACCACTATTCCTTCAAACATACCCATATATGTTTCCATATATAAGATTTTTTTTTCGGCATCAAGACTTGTCCATGAACTTTGCGTTCTGACGACATATACGTACAGTCATTTAATGATTCTAAATGCCACAAAAATACAATATTATATCTTCACGTAGATGAGCTGACATTTTGCAATAAACGTACAGATTGACACAACACAATCCAATATGGCTATGTTGCTCCGACCTGAACACATCGCGAAAATTATGATTGAATCGTCACATAAATATAACAATGGTCGACTGCAGTCGAAATGCTGGCAATATCAAACAAATTCCTATACTTTAAAACGAATATCAAGTGTACAAATCACTTTAGTCAACGCGTAAATCACGAGTGACAAATCGGAAGAAATCATCTATTCTACAACGTAATCACATAATGACTACGAAAAGTTCTTTGGCACACCGTTGTGTGGGAGATCAATTTTTTTCACATCATGTAAGGCATGATGTATACGAGTAGGAAGAGAGGAGAGTGACTGGTTCCCAGTGAATGTCGGTCTGCGGCAGGGTTGTGTGATATCCCCATGATTGCTTGTTTGTGGATAGGGTGGTTAGGGAAGTAAATGCAAGAGTTTTGGAGAGAGGGGCAAGTATGCAGTCTGTTGTGGATGAGAGGGCCTGGGAAGTGAGTCAGTTCTTGTTCGCCGATGATACAGCTCTGGTGGCTAATTCGAGTGAGGAACCAGAAATAAAAGTGTGTGAAAGAAGAAAGTAGAGTGTAATTGTGAATAAGAACAAGGTTATAAGGTTCAGTAGGGTTGAGAGACAAGTTAATTGGGATGTACGTTTATATAGAGAAAAATTGGAGGAAGTGAAGTGTTTTAGATATCTTTGAGTGGACTTAGCAGCGGATGGAACCATGGAAGCAGAAATGAGTCATAGGGTAGAGGACGGGGCGAAGGTTGTGGGAGCGATGAAGAATGTGTGGAAGGAGGGAACGTTATCTCGGAGAGCAAGAATGGGTATGTTTGAAGGAATAGGGGTTCCAACAATGTTATATAGTTGCAAGGCATAGGCTATAGATAGGGTTGTACGGATAAGGGTGGAGAAGAACTTTTAAGGAAATATTTAGCAGACTTTTCATATCCTACATGAGGATAAAACTAGAATTTCTTTCTCAAAGTGTGATGACCACTTAAAGAAGCACAAAGAGCTAAGAGAAAGTCCAGAGGAGGGCAACAAAGATGGTACCAAATCTAAGAGAGTTGAGTTACGGGGAAAGATAGAGGGTTCAAGTTTGCCCACCAACAGAGAAGAGTAAGGGGTTAACTGACGACAATCTTTAGGTTCTTCAAATAGATTACTGACGTAGAGAGAGAACAGTTCTTCCAGATATGACGATATAGAACAACCTGAAGATTTAACATGACTCTGAGCTTGTTTCTCATAAGAAACTTTGAAAAAAAATAAAAGTACATGTAAAGTATAAGAATGGTGGATGAATGAAATGCGATGACTGAGAGCAAAGTTAAGGCAAACAACATACATGAACTTAAGCCGAATAACAGAGAATTTACAAGAGATGAAGCCCCACGAGTCTAAAACTCTTCCCCCCAACCCCCACCACCCTTACAGTACAAATTAGTATTTACATTCTACACATTGGCCCACAAGGCAAAATGGGTCCACCAAAGGACATGGGCTCAAATGTCAATATCTCTACATATATGTGTAGGAATCAAGCACCACGTTGTTACCAGAACCAGAGCATATACTTTCAAGTAACCTGGTACAGAATACGAGCTTTCTTTGTTGGATATACTGTCCTGTGTTTCCACAGGATTAGAACCATGTGTAGGGTATTGATCACTGACAAACATGATCATAGGCCCGTTTGAATCAGTCATACCCAGGCACATAAGGCCAATCAGTTCACTTCTGGGTACTATGGCCTCTTCGATCAGATCTTGTGTTGTCAGATATTTTAAAGACGTTACCCACGTTCTTAGGATTCGTTCACGTAGAATGACACCTGCTGGGGTTGACATTAGGTCTTGGCCCTCCCACTGAAAGCCTCTCGGAGAGTGACACAAGTGTAGTGCACTTATAACAACCCCGATGGTCTTAATCACGTCTTGATCAAGGTAATTGCCTTTGAAAGCAGTTGTCTCAGTACCAAGAGTATGGATGCTTAGAGGCAAATTATGTCACAAGTGATTCTTCCTCTTTCTCAACTTTATTACTGTATTGGACATTGGGAACTTTCGTTCTCGAATATGCTCGAAAAGTTTCAATGCCCGATCTCAGTTCTTCGTAACGATTTAGCGATAAATGAGCACAGAAAACTCCACAAGAATAATCATAAAGAATATTGGATTGTAAAACTGTTTTTGGATTCTCTCATGTTTTTATGGGCTATGTAATTGATCCACACAAGGGAGATTAAGAAAGTAGTTGATTAAAGAAAATTCTCTTTTAGCATATAGCACAAAATGGATTGGAAATGATGATGGTAACTTTATACATAATTTCGTCATGTACATTATAGCAAAATTGAAAATGGTGCAAATGATGATAGATAGATAGAAAGATAGATAGATGATAGAAATTTATTATGTAGCATAGTAAAATCGGGAACGGACCTTGCGATGATAGACAGGCACATAGCGAATCTATTAAGCAGCGTATTACTTAATAGGACTGGAATAAATGATAGATAAACATAACTTGATAACGAAGTTATTATGGAGCATATGACGACCATTGAGCGAGGCTGCTGACGAGAACGTTCGCTGAAGATTGTTGTATGATGGTCGCTGGAGGTGTTTACTGATGTTTATTGTTGACCCTCGCCTTGGTTTAAGATTGTTATGAGAGTATGTGACCAATATAAAGAGTATTTAGCGTCTTACTTGTGAATTATGTCGGCCAATGACCTGGCAAACCAGGTCCTCTTGGCCACAGCCAGCTACGACCACACCATCAAGCTATGGCAGGCTCACAGTGGGATATGTCAGCGGACCCTAAAGCACCCAGAATCTGTATCCTTCTGTACCCTAATTACGTTGTGCGGGATAAGTGTTGTCTCTGTAAGGAGAAAAAAAAATGGGTAAGGAATGAGGGAACGTAGGTGACGAGAGAGGGAGGGGAGAATTAAAGGAAGGAGATATGGTAAGGTTGAGAGAATGTTATAGAAATTAAGTTAGAATGTCTATAGATATCTGATTTTCCTTTAAATTATCGTTTCCAACCCAGAATTGTCTTATGATCAAGTTTTGCGGTGTTTTTCAGGGGTATTAATGTCTGTATTACAAAGATATATATTTCAAGGTGATGACCACCTTTACGTTTGAATAATGGTTGATATATGAGACCGAGGTTTGTTTGACTCTAGGGCACCACAGAATTTTTTGCTCTAAAATTGGTAGTTTGTAGGATTAGTGCTCTGCCAATCTATTATCTTGAGATATTAAGTCGTTTTGTTTTGCACTGATAGTGGGTAATCACCTATTTAACTATACATGAAAACTGTCTTTGGATATCTACTGATTTTGTTTTGTGTTTCCGGAAAAGATCAAAAATTGTAGATTGTGATTTGGAGCATTATGAATAATTTACAGTGGAATAAGATAAGAATGGTTAAGCATCACTTGGATGATTATTTATATTTCGTTTTCATATGTAAAGTAAAATTAGGGAGGGCTGTGAACTTTAGAGAAAATGTGAGGTTGCCTGTAATAGAAGTAGGTGAAACATTTAAAGAAATAACAGAATGTGTAAAAACTCCTTTTGGCTTTTGCCAGGAGCCAACATTCAATGTAGTTTTTAGTGTTACAGTCAATATGTATACGTAGCTTTGGTGTCTATAGCCATTGCTACATGGTTCAGAATCTTCACCCAGTAGTTAATTTTGCACCTTAACCCATGCTTTTAGCAAGTAAATGCAATGGAAATAACCCCAGATCGCCAACTGTTGGCTGCAGCTGGCTACCAACACATACGCATGTATGACTTAAAATCACTGAATGAAGACCCTGTTATTAACTATGAAGGAGTGAGCAAGAACGTTACTGCACTTGGATTTCAGGAAGATGGAAAGTGGATGTTCACAGGTGGTGAAGACTGTACTGCAAAAATTTGGGACTTGAGGTGATCAGTGATTAGTTTTCATTTATTATATTTTTGCCATATAATGTAAAAAACAAGCAAGATATTAGTGAAAAAATAATTTTTAATGTTATGTACAGTATTCAGTTGCATATTCAGTCTGAAAATGAGTTAGACACTAACATTAAACTCTAATTCCCTGTTTGTATTCAAATTTACACTTATGTACTTTGAGTATGGACTGTAAATCATTATATTTACTATGGATAGAATGTCTGAGTATGTATATGTATGTATACATTGAAATGTCTAGGTATGTATATGTACGTGTGTGGGTGTTTATATATATACAGTATGTGTATTTGGGTGGGTTGGGCCATTCTTTCGTCTGTTTTCTTGCGCTACCTCGCAAACGCGGGAGACAGCGACTAAGTATAATAGAATGTCAGACTGTTCAGAGTGTGAGGGTTCACAGTAGAGTTCATTTTTGCAGTTTGATAAAGTCTTGAAAAAACTTTTACTGTTCTTGTACTAGATTAACTGAACCAAGAGGAAGCAAGATATAAGAGAAGTAACACTGTCAGAATCTTTCTTTATATCAAGGACTCCAACATAGAGTTCCCCAGGGTCACTCAGAGAGGGTAGCCAAACTGTTGTGATAAGGAAGGAAAGGATGTCAAAAATGGATTTTGCTTTGCAGAACCCATACTAAAGATCAAAGATGAGACTGAAATTTAAGATGCTTAAGGGAATAGGAACCAAGGTAAGACTTTAAAGCTTTTGAGGAATTAGATGCAAGACCAGTAAAACAGTATTGGGAAGGTTAGAATGGCAACCTTTTTCTTTTCTTCTTCTTTAATTGCATTTTTATTATCATATGTGTCCAAGAACAAGAGATTAAGAAAAATCTTAGCTTTTTACGGTTAGGGGTAAGAGAGTGTAAAGTCATTAGAGGGGAAATCAGATAAAGAAGAGAACCAGAATAAGTTGCTCTGTGGCTTTGTCATTAGGAGGCACAACTATGATGTTGTTGGAATGGGGATGCAATAGAAAAGTAGTATGAAGTAGGTTTTTAGAGTTGCTTTTAGCCAAAGACCAAAAAGTACCTGTCATTGGAAGAAGGATAGTTGTCACACATTTGAATTAAGGATTGCTTTGCCTCAGTAATAGAAAATTTGCAGTGATTTTGTTGACTATGAAAGCTGTGTGCAGGTCAGAGGGAGGAAAGTTTTTCCAGGTATGGTGATATGCTAGACCCTATTCCTGAATGGCAACAGAACAGGAATAGTTGAACCATACATTGGAGATAGTCTTAGAGGAAGAGGGGGTTATTTGTCTCCATCCTTACAACAAAAACATGTGCAACAAAGACAAAAGCAAAATCAAAGAATTATTTTTGTAAGTTAATTCAGGCAGCATTATTAAAGTGTCCATGTTGGTTTTTAGAAGAGGCAGCCAGTGGAAAAACTACATTAAGTATAGAAACATTTACAAGAGTCTGGTCTGATGGACCAGTCAGGAAGAAAGATGTGTAGCTATAACATGAAATATTAGTGATGAAAGAAAAGGCTGAGGGTGTTTTAAGAGTGGTTTTAATGATAAGGAGTATGGGAAGTGTGGTTGATGATTTGTTCCAGAGCAAGATTGGATTGCTATACAAATTAAAGCGTTGTCCAGTGTCTGGAAATTATTTTGAATTGGCCGTCCTTCTTTGTAGATACAGAAATACAAAGGTTATGGTGCATAATGCTTTGTTTTGCAGATCATGCAACCTCCACGTGTCTAGAATTTTCCAAGTGAGTACCCCAGTCAACTGTGCCTGCCTGCACCCCAACCAAGCTGAGCTTTTTGTTGGAGACCAGTCAGGAGTCATCCACATATGGGATGTGAAAACTGAACATAACGAACAACTGGTGAGCTATTCTTTTAGAGACGTTTTGTATTCAAGTCCCTCTATGCCATTATGAAACTGAGAGATATCTATGACTTTTTTTTTTGTGAAAGACTTTATTAAAAAGCCATACCAAAAACCAAACCCATTTTGGTTTTTATTAGCCACAGGTACACTAAGCTGATTAAAAAAATTTTGGTTAATGGAATCATGATCCAGATATTATGAGGTCTCATGCATTAGTGAAATGACTGATAGTTTAAGTAAGTTTAACTAGGTATGTGAGACACATACATTTTTTTTTTTTCATTTTGTATGAAATACTGTACAAGATACAGTAAGAGGAAATATCAGTGAGTTAGGTGGAGGTATGGCACTAAACAAAAGAATTTAAGAGGGAACATTACCAAATGATTTTATCATTCAGATACCTGAACCTGATGCTAGTATTCAGAGCATTGCCATAGACCCAGAAGGAACATATATGGCTGCTGTCAACAACAAAGGAAAAGCATATGTGTGGCGACTGTCTGGAGGAACTGGTGACACTCCCATTACCTTAACACCAACGAGATCCATTCTTGCACACAACAGCTATGCCCTCAAAGTCAAGTTCAGCCCAGATTCCACGTAAGATCCTTTTCTTAACTTTTAGTGCCTCACTCTCACCAGACAGCTGATAGAGGGCAACTCTAGCATTGTATTTTTTGAGGCTCTTAAGTAATGTGTCTTTATTATTACTTCTACCTAATGCTCCCACCTAGTTTTCCTACCTACTACTTTTACCGAATGCCTACCTGATGTTTCTACTCTGCTCCTTACTATTACCATCTTGCCAAAAGGTAGGGCTACCCTGTATCACTCACTGCAGGACAAATTTTAGTTACAAAGAATGAATTCTGTGAGATAAGGCCCAGTCCTCTGTTCTTAACGCTACCTTGCTAATGCGGGAAATGGCGAATAGTTTAAAAGAAAAAAAGAAAGTGTTGTCAGGTGCTATGTGTGACAAGGAGAAATTATATGTTTGTGGACAGAATACCAGCAGTCCACCTACCTGGGTCAGAGGAGTACAGCTGTGCAGCCTTCACTGACCCTACTGATACCCAGGCGGATAGTACCAGTAATATACTTCCCTGGTTGGTGGCTGCTTATTAACTACTACCTACAAAACTGCAATCAGTATGTATGACAATTCACGTTTCTTTTATTTTTGAGTAAGTAAGTTAGTGTAAGTGTTTACAGAAGAGTTGAATAGTGCAATGATGAATGAACAAATGGGAACGATAATTAGGGGAGCAGATGAGGAAGTCGTGACAGGCAAAGAAATGTAAAAGAGGAGGAGGTTGTGGTGTGTTTGGGAAGAGATGGTGTTAGAGAGTCTGGAAAAATGGTTTGATGAAAAAAGTGGAGAAAATGAAAGATACTTAAGGTAAAGTGTGGTAAAGCATTAGGATGGATGGGGTTGCTCTTAGGTTTCTCAAGGACTGGCAGAATGTAAGTTTTGTGCCCTTATGTAAAGGCAAGTGGGACGAAAATGAATACCCAAATTACAGAAGTATAAGGTTAGCGAGTATGCATAGTAAGGTGCATGGGAGAATGATGATTAAGAGGGTGATGGCAATCACTCTCTGCCCCAGTAGTTTCTTGTAGGTGGCCCATTGCTACTCCTTAAACTGGTCCCTTTTGACCTCTCTCCTTTGGATGGATGTATTTTCATTGATACCTTTGCTTTCTTCCATCTGTTAGCTCTCTCTCTCTTACTCTCCAGATTTTCTTTAGGAATTTTAGTTTACTGTCAAATGCTTTCATCTAATTCATGGGGAAGTATATGATATGTATTAGTTTTGAGCATTAGGCTTATTTTTAAAGAAAAAAAAGGTATGCAGTACAATTATCTATTAAATTCCAAAAGATTATTTGTTTCCATATGAATTTTTCTTTGTAATGATTTCATAGTATGATGGTAACAACATCAGCTGACCGCACTGCTCGCTTATGGAAGACAGCAGATTTCTCTCAGATGATAGAACTGAGTGACAGTAGCCAAAAGTGGGTTTGGGATGTTTCGTTTTCTGCTGATTCACAACACATTATAACAGGTAAATGAACTTTTTTGTTTCTGTACCTGCCAAAAATAATGGGTAAATGGACCTTTTTGTTTCTATACCAGCCATACACCAAGACATGAAACTTGGCCTGTCATATCTCTACTAGACTTATTCCAGTATCATGTAAAGAAGTACCTGAATGAGGTAGTTTTGCAGTTTTTCTTCGACAAAAGTGAATTCAATTATTCAAATTCTTGTTATTAACTCTGTAACCATATCCATGGATCAGGTGCATATAGGCATTCAGCTTGTGTGTGAATTGATTTTGTAGGGTTTGGTCCCCAATTCCAACTTCACAGTCTGATTGAAGGCAGAGACTCACAGTTCATGGGATGGAGTCGTTACATGTAATGGAGTTGTTACATGACTTCAGACAATTAGAATCATCCAATGTGATTTTGGTTATATGTAAGAAGAATGGGGAGACTAAATTAGAGATGGAGGGTTGGAGTGAAAAAGATTTTGAGTGATCTGAGCTTGAACACAGAGTGAAAGGTAAATTGGAACAATTTGGTACAGTGGTTTGATGTGCTGTCTCTGGACTGAACCAGGGCATTTGAAGCCTCCAGGTCTGTGGGGTCTGGTTGTGGATAGTGAGCTATAGTTTCGATACGGTACCCATGACAGTTAGAAAATAGATGTGAGCGGATGCAGCCTTTCTTCATCTGCTCCTCACACTATTTTGCTTATGCAGCAAATAGCAGTCGAGTATAAAAATCTATACTTGATAGGGTGGCAGAAGTAGGGTATTAGGAGGGCAGAAGTAAAACATTTGGAATATTGAGATATGTGAATTGAGAGAGACATAGCAAATGATTAGGTGAAAAGGGAAGAAGTGGTGAAACTCTTGCATGAGATGAAGTGTGGTAAAGTGGGATCTCAGTTGATTTTCTCAAGAAAGTGGGTGACACTGTAGTTGATTGGTTAAGCAGGATTTTCAGTGTATGTATGTAGGGCATAGGATGAGATTAATGAAGACTGGTAAAATGTCTGTATAGTGCCAATATATCAGCAAGGTGGACAAAAGTGAAAGTTTGAATTACAAAGGTGGTGACAGCCATAGAGCATCACATTATTGAGGAATAATGTGGAGAAAGCATATGAAGGGATGATAGGGATGCATTGTTGAAGGTACAATGAATATATGATGTAGAAGAAAGCTAATAGAGGCAGTGAGGAATTTTATCAAGAGAGTAAGCTGTGTGCATGGGTAGGAAGAGAAGGGGTCGAGAAGTTCCAGGTGAATTATGTCATTAATGTTTAAAAGTTTTTTATAAGGACAGATATTTGTTTTACTTCATATTTGTTTACCTCCACAGGATCTTCAGACAACACAGCTCGCTTATGGTCAGTAGAGACTGGTGAAATTAAACGAGAATACAGTGGTCACCAGAAAGCTATCACAGCAATAGCATTTAAGGATGTATTGTATCCATGTTGATATTGAAGTCACATATCAAATCTAAGAGTAAATGCAAGATATAAATGATGTATAAAAAAAAAAGATAATGTTTGCAGTGTATGACATGGTGCTGAATTATGGAAAATGTCTTCTCTTAAAGGATGAAGCCTATTATTATATCCCATTCTTTTGTGGTATTCCCCATGGCTGTTTTCTGTCTTGTCAGTAGAGTTTACTTAAGCATTATTTTGTAATTTACAGTTTTTATAATTGAAAAATTTTAGTATATGATTAACCTGTTTATCTTTAACGTCAGTTCTTTTAATGTATTTTTCAAATTCTGAGTATATAGTAGATATGATTTAAGATGTAGAAAAGTGTAAAAGCCCTTGAAATTTAGATGTTGCCTCTTCCATTTCAGGGTATTATGAAATCAGTATGTTTTGATGTGCATTACACAGTTGTCATAGATATGGAACTTGTGGAAAAGTACATTTGAGAGCCTTAAATGTTTAAGGGGGAACTGTGGCCAAGTTAATGGTTAGGTTTTATTCTAAGCTAGGTAGAGTTGGCTGGATCATGTTTGTGATATGCACATGATTGGTTCTTGACATTTCAAGTCCGTAAACTGGGTAATTACCAGCTCACTAAGGAAAGTGTTACTTCACTTAGAGGAAACAGCAAAATGGACAGTTATCAAGTGATTCAAATATCATGAAAGCAGTGTGTTTGTTAATCATCATCGTTTAAAATCTACCTCCTTGTGTAAATTGTCATTTTGTGAAGTGGCAATCATTATACACAAAATAATAAAATACCATTGTTGTTCATTTATTTTCTACAAGCCTGCCAGTTATGATGGATTGTGTACATTTCAGAGGAGATAAGTAGAGTCCAGATTTTCCAACTGCTTTTAGCAACATGATATATATATATATATATATATATATATATATATATATATATATATATATATATATATATTTATTTATTTATATTTATTATACTTTGTCGCTGTCTCCCGCGTTTGCGAGGTAGCGCAAGGAAACAGACGAAAGAAATGGCCCAACCCCCCCCATACACATGTATATACATACGTCCACACACGCAAATATACATACCTACACAGCTTTCCATGGCTTACCCCAGACGCTTCACATGCCTTGATTCAATCCACTGACAGCACGTCAACCCCGGTATACCACATCGATCCAATTCACTCTATTCCTTGCCCTCCTTTCACCCTCCTGCATGTTCAGGCCCCGATCACACAAAATCTTTTTCACTCCATTTTTCCACCTCCAATTTGGTCTCCCACTTCTCCTCGTTCCCTCCACCCCCGACACATATATCCTCTTGGTCAATCTTTCCTCACTCATTCTCTCCATGTGCCCAAACCATTTCAAAACACCCTCTTCTGCTCTCTCAACCACACTCTTTTTATTTCCACACATCTCTCTTACCCTTACGTTACTTACTCGATCAAACCACCTCACACCACACATTGTCCTCAAACATCTCATTTCCAGCACATCCATCCTCCTGCGCACGACTCAATCCATAGCCCACGCCCCGCAACCATACAACATTGTTGGAACCACTGTTCCTTCAAACGTACCCATTTTTGCTTTCCGAGATAATGTTCTCGACTTCCACACATTCTTCAAGGCTCCCAGAATTTTCGCCTCCTCCCCCACCCTATGATCCACTTCCGCTTCCATGGTTCCATCCGCTGCCAGATCCACTCCCAGATATCTAAAACACTTTACTTCCTCCAGTATTTCTCCATTCAAACTTACCTCCCAATTGACTTGACCCTCAACCCTACTGTACCTAATAACCTTGCTCTTATTCACCTTTACTCTTAACTTTCTTCTTTCACACACTTTACCAAACTCAGTCACCAGCTTCTGCAGTTTCTCACATGAATCAGCCACCAGCGCTGTATCATCAGCAAACAACAACTGAATCACTTCCCAAGCTCTCTCATCCCCAACAGACTTCATACTTGCCCCTCTTTCCAAAACTCTTGCATTCACCTCCCTAACAACCCCATCCATAAACAAATTAAACAACCATGGAGACATCACACACCCCTGCCGCAAACCTACATTCACTGACACCAATCACTTTCCTCTCTTCCTACACGCACACATGCCTTACATCCTCGATAAAAACTTTTCACTGCTTCTGACAACTTGCCTCCCACACCATATATTCTTAATACCTTCCACAGAGCATCTCTATCAACTCTATCATATGCCTTCTCCAGATCCATAAATGCTACATACAAATCCATTTGCTTTTCTAAGTATTTCTCACATACATTCTTCAAAGCAAACACCTGCTCCACACATCCTCTACCACTTCTGAAACCACACTGCTCTTCCCCAATCTGATGCTCTGTACATGCCTTCACCCTCTCAATCAATACCCTCCCATATAATTTACCAGGAATACTCAACAAACTTATACCTCTGTAATTTGAGCACTCACTCTTATCCCCTTTGCCTTTGTACAATGGCACTATGCACGCATTCCGCCAATCCTCAGGCACCTCGCCATGAGTCATACATACATTAAATAACCTTACCAACCAGTCAATAATACAGTCACCCCCTTTTTTAATAAATTCCACTGCAATACCATCCAAACCTGCTGCCTTACCGGCTTTCATCTTCCGCAAAGCTTTTACTACCTCTTCTCTGTTTACCAAATCATTTTCCCTAACCCTCTCACTTTGCACACCACCTCGACCAAAACACCCTATATCTGCCACTCTATCATCAAGCACATTCAACAAACCTTCAAAATACTCACTCCATCTCCTTCTCACATCACCACTACTTGTTATCACCTCTCCATTTACGCCCTTCACTGAAGTTCCCATTTGCTCCCTTGTCTTACGCACTTTATATATATATATATATATATATATATATATATATATATATATATATATATATATATATATATATATATATATATATTTTTTTTTTTTTTTTTTATACTTTGTCGCTGTCTCCCGCGTTTGCGAGGTAGCGCAAGGAAACAGATGAAAGAAATGGCCCAACCCCCCCCCCCCATACACATGTATATACATACGTCCACACACGCAAATATACATACCTACACAGCTTTCCATGGTTTACCCCAGACGCTTCACATGCCTTGATTCAATCCACTGACAGCACGTCAACCCCTGGTATACCACATCGCTCCAATTCACTCTATTCCTTGCCCTCCTTTCACCATCCTGCATGTTCAGGCCCCGATCACACAAAATCTTTTTCACTCCATCTTTCCACCTCCAATTTGGTCTCCCTCTTCTCCTCGTTCCCTCCACCTCCGACACATATATCCTCTTGGTCAATCTTTCCTCACTCATTCTCTCCATGTGCCCAAACCACTTCAAAACACCCTCTTCTGCTCTCTCAACCACGCTCTTTTTATTTCCACACATCTCTCTTACCCTTACGTTACTTACTCGATCAAACCACCTCACACCACACATTGTCCTCAAACATCTCATTTCCAGCACATCCATCCTCCTGCGCACAACTCTATCCATAGCCCACGCCTCGCAACCATACAACATTGTTGGAACCACTATTCCTTCAAACATACCCATTTTTGCTTTCCGAGATAATGTTCTCGACTTCCACACATTCTTCAAGGCCCCCAGAATTTTCGCCCCCTCCCCCACCCTATGATCCACTTCCGCTTCCATGGTTCCATCCGCTGTCAGATCCACTCCCAGATATCTAAAACACTTCACTTCCTCCAGTTTTTCTCCATTCAAACTCACCTCCTAATTGACTTGACCCTCAACCCTACTGTACCTAATAACCTTGCTCTTATTCACATTTACTCTTAACTTTCTTCTTCCACACACTTTACCAAACTCAGTCACCAGCTTCTGCAGTTTCTCACATGAATCAGCCACCAGCGCTGTATCATCAGCGAACAACAACTGACTCACTTCCCAAGCTCTCTCATCCCCAACAGACTTCATACTTGCCCCTCTTTCCAAAACTCTTGCATTTACCTCCCTAACAACCCCATCCATAAACAAATTAAACAACCATGGAGACATCACACACCCCTGCCGCAAACCTACATTCACTGAGAACCAATCACTTTCCTCTCTTCCTACACGTACACATGCCTTACATCCTCGATAAAAACTTTTCACTGCTTCTAACAACTTTCCTCCCACACCATATATTCTTAATACCTTCCACAGAGCATCTCTATCAACTCTATCATATGCCTTCTCCAGATCCATAAATGCTACTTACAAATCCATTTGCTTTTCTAAGTATTTCTCACATACATTCTTCAAAGCAAACACCTGATCCACACATCCTCTACCACTTCTGAAACCACACTGCTCTTCCCCAATCTGATGCTCTGTACATGCCTTCACCCTCTCAATCAATACCCTCCCATATAATTTACCAGGAATACTCAACAAACTTATACCTCTGTAATTTGAGCACTCACTCTTATCCCCTTTGCCTTTGTACAATGGCACTATGCACGCATTCCGCCAATCCTCAGGCACCTCGCCATGAGTCATACATACATTAAATAACCTTACCAACCAGTCAATAATACAGTCACCCCCTTTTTTAATAAATTCCACTGCAATACCATCCAAACCTGCTGCCTTACCGGCTTTCATCTTCCGCAAAGCCTTTACTACCTCTTCTCTGTTTACCAAATCATTTTCCCTAACCCTCTCACTTTGCACACCACCTCGACCAAAACACCCTATATCTGCCACTCTATCATCAAGCACATTCAACAAACCTTCAAAATACTCACTCCATCTCCTTCTCACATCACCACTACTTGTTATCACCTCTCCATTTACGCCCTTCACTGAAGTTCCCATTTGCTCCCTTGCCTTACGCACTTTATTTATATATATATATATATATATATATATATATATTTTTTTTTTTTATACTTTGTCGCTGTCTCCCGCGTTTGCGAGGTAGCGCAAGGAAACAGATGAAAGAAATGGCCCAACCCCCCCCCCATACACATGTATATACATACGTCCACACACGCAAATATACATACCTACACAGCTTTCCATGGTTTACCCCAGACGCTTCACATGCCTTGATTCAATCCACTGACAGCACGTCAACCCCGGTATACCACATCGCTCCAATTCACTCTATTCCTTGCCCTCCTTTCACCATCCTGCATGTTCAGGCCCCGATCACACAAAATCTTTTTCACTCCATCTTTCCACCTCCAATTTGGTCTCCCTCTTCTCCTCGTTCCCTCCACCTCCGACACATATATCCTCTTGGTCAATCTTTCCTCACTCATTCTCTCCATGTGCCCAAACCACTTCAAAACACCCTCTTCTGCTCTCTCAACCACGCTCTTTTTATTTCCACACATCTCTCTTACCCTTACGTTACTTACTCGATCAAACCACCTCACACTACACATTGTCCTCAAACATCTCATTTCCAGCACATCCATCCTCCTGCGCACAACTCTATCCATAGCCCACGCCTCGCAACCATACAACATTGTTGGAACCACTATTCCTTCAAACATACCCATTTTTGCTTTCCGAGATAATGTTCTCGACTTCCACACATTCTTCAAGGCCCCCAGAATTTTCGCCCCCTCCCCCACCCTATGATCCACTTCCGCTTCCATGGTTCCATCCGCTGCCAGATCCACTCCCAGATATCTAAAACACTTCACTTCCTCCAGTTTTTCTCCATTCAAACTCACCTCCCAATTGACTTGACCCTCAACCCTACTGTACCTAATAACCTTGCTCTTATTCACATTTACTCTTAACTTTCTTCTTCCACACACTTTACCAAACTCAGTCACCAGCTTCTGCAGTTTCTCACATGAATCAGCCACCAGCGCTGTATCATCAGCGAACAACAACTGACTCACTTCCCAAGCTCTCTCATCCCCAACAGATTTCATACTTGCCCCTCTTTCCAAAACTCTTGCATTTACCTCCCTAACAACCCCATCCATAAACAAATTAAACAACCATGGAGACATCACACACCCCTGCCGCAAACCTACATTCACTGAGAACCAATCACTTTCCTCTCTTCCTATACGTACACATGCCTTACATCCTCGATAAAAACTTTTCACTGCTTCTAACAACTTTCCTCCCACACCATATATTCTTAATACCTTCCACAGAGCATCTCTATCAACTCTATCATATGCCTTCTCCAGATCCATAAATGCTACTTACAAATCCATTTGCTTTTCTAAGTATTTCTCACATACATTCTTCAAAGCAAACACCTGATCCACACATCCTCTACCACTTCTGAAACCACACTGCTCTTCCCCAATCTGATGCTCTGTACATGCCTTCACCCTCTCAATCAATACCCTCCCATATAATTTACCAGGAATACTCAACAAACTTATACCTCTGTAATTTGAGCACTTACTCTTATCCCCTTTGCCTTTGTACAATGGCACTATGCACGCATTCCGCCAATCCTCAGGCACCTCACCATGAGTCATACATACATTAAATAACCTTACCAACCAGTCAACAATACAGTCACCCCCTTTTTTAATAAATTCCACTGCAATACCATCCAAACCTGCTGCCTTGCCGGCTTTCATCTTCCGCAAAGCTTTCACTACCTCTTCTCTGTTTACCAAATCATTTTCCCTAACCCTCTCACTTTGCACACCACCTCGACCAAAACACCCTATATCTGCCACTCTATCATCAAACACATTCAACAAACCTTCAAAATACTCACTCCATCTCCTTCTCACATCACCACTACTTGTTATCACCTCCCCATTTGCGCCCTTCACTGAAGTTCCCATTTGCTCCCTTGTCTTACGCACTTTATTTACCTCCTTCCAGAACATCTTTTTATTTGAAGAATGTATGTGAGAAATACTTAGAAAAGCAAATGGATTTGTATGTAGCATTTATGGATCTGGAGAAGGCATATGATAGAGTTGATAGAGATGCTCTGTGGAAGGTATTAAGAATATATGGTGTGGGAGGAAAGTTGTTAGAAGCAGTGAAAAGTTTTTATCGAGGATGTAAGGCATGTGTACGTGTAGGAAGAGAGGAAAGTGATTGGTTCTCAGTGAATGTAGGTTTGCGGCAGGGGTGTGTGATGTCTCCATGGTTGTTTAATTTGTTTATGGATGGGGTTGTTAGGGAGGTAAATGCAAGAGTCTTGGAAAGAGGGGCAAGTATGAAGTCTGTTGGGGATGAGAGAGCTTGGGAAGTGAGTCAGTTGTTGTTCGCTGATGATACAGCGCTGGTGGCGGATTCATGTGAGAAACTGCAGAAGCTGGTGACGGAGTTTGGTAAAGTGTGTGGAAGAAGAAAGTTAAGAGTAAATGTGAATAAGAGCAAGGTTATTAGGTACAGTAGGGTTGAGGGTCAAGTCAATTGGGAGGTGAGTTTGAATGGAGAAAAACTGGAGGAAGTGAAGTGTTTTAGATATCTGGGAGTGGATCTGTCAGCGGATGGAACCATGGAAGCGGAAGTGGATCATAGGGTCGGGGAGGGGGCGAAAATTTTGGGAGCCTTGAAAAATGTGTGGAAGTCGAGAACATTTTCTCGGAAAGCAAAAATGGGTATGTTTGAAGGAATAGTAGTTCCAACAGTGTTGTATGGTTGCGAGGCGTGGGCTATGGATAGAGTTGTGCGCAGGAGGATGGATGTGCTGGAAATGAGATGTTTGAGGACAATGTGTGGTGTGAGGTGGTTTGATCGAGTAAGTAATGTAAGGGTAAGAGAGATGTGTGGAAATAAAAAGAGCGTGGTTGAGAGAGCAGAAGAGGGTGTTTTGAAATGGTTTGGGCACATGGAGAGAATGAGTGAGGAAAGATTGACCAAGAGGATATATGTGTCGGAGGTGGAGGGAACGAGGAGAAGAGGGAGACCAAATTGGAGGTGGAAAGATGGAGTGAAAAGGATTTTGTGTGATCGGGGCCTGAACATGCAGGAGGGTGAAAGGAGGGCAAGGAATAGAGTGAATTGGAGCGATGTGGTATACAGGGGTTGACGTGCTGTCAGTGGATTGAATCAAGGCATGTGAAGCGTCCGGGGTAAACCAAGGAAAGCTGTGTAGGTATGTGTATTTGCGTGTGTGGACGTGTGTATGTACATGTGTATGGGGGGGGTTGGGCCATTTCTTTCATCTGTTTCCTTGCGCTACCTCGCAAACGCGGGAGACAGCGACAAAGTATAAAAAAAAAAAAAAAAAAAAAAAATATATATATATATTTGTATACATTATCTCCCTCATTTAGCTTATTTGGCTAAAATTCTTATTGTGGCAATTTATTCCTTGAATTTGACAGTCAGATGAACTAAAATGAGGCAGAAATACATTTACATTTTGAAGGTATCAATTGCTTTTGCTGAATTTTTTCAGATTTGGAAAAAATTAGGAATTTTTTAGATCTCAAAAAGTACATAGAATCTTCACAAAAATATGAAAAAATCAATATCTTTGTTTTTTGCAACTTAGGGTATATTTATCACAGTATACAATAGGTATCTTATTTTGAAAATATCAACGTCAGCATCTGCAAAATCATTCAGATCAACTTAAACTTTGGCATTGTGGTATCTAGGGACAGTTTTATTAGAGTAACAGCCTATGTATGGGCTCACAGTCACTAGTCCATATTACCTCAGCCCTTAATAGTATTTTTCCCCTGCCACTTCCATCACAGTACTGTATCTTTTTATTTTCCTCGTTCTACACTCCATCCACTCAATAAACTCTCCTCTACTCGTAAAATCTATCATCTCTTTGTGGTTAAAGAACCACTCCACTTTTCTAGACTCTATATCTACCTTGTGATAATGCTGGTTGCACACATGGTTATATTTTTTCTTAGCAATACCTTGTTTGAAGTTCCAGCAAGAATATGGTTACATTTTCTCTTGCCAATACTGTTTCAAGTTCCAGCAACTACCCTGCCTCAGAGAATTATGAAATACTTTTTGTTCCCAACCAACAATCCTTGGTGAAAGCACTACTAAATATTTAGGTTTTTGTAAATTTTCCATCTAAAGCTCTTCCATTTATTTTCTTCATTTGACATACATTCAACTATATTCAGTGTTTGTTCTTACCATTCTTGAATACACCCACCTTTTATGCATTCACTATTCTATGTACATATTATCTTGAGCTTTATTTTCACATATATAAGATAGATGTAGCACAAAAAGCATCTGTAGTCACACTTATCAGTTAAGGCTTGTGTGTTTATGACCAAAGGCTTTCACAGTAATAGGAATGTTTTGTACTTATTTCCTTGGCACAGTAAGTTGACATGTCAAGACTTGGCACACTAAGTTAACATGTCCTGAGGTTTTGCCTTCATGATTCATATCACGCTCATATACTAAGAGCTTCCTCAACACAACATGAGAAATCATTCCCCTGTGATCCTCATTTGAAATATCCCACATGCATCTTTTCTGTATAATCCTTGCAACAGTACTACCAGATATCTTCATAACTGGCTAATTGTCTGTCCCACATCTCCATGGCCATTCTGTCTCAGATTCTTGTTCATATGTTTTATTAGTTTTTTCACACCAAAGAAGTGGTCAAGTTACACTACAGTGTCAGCAAAAAACATTGTCCACCCATTATATTTAAGGATGACACATGGGTAAGATTTGTTATGGGTATAAGCATATGATGCTCACAAGGTGAAATTATCAAACATTTTTTCATTGAAATTAGTGTTGCTAATGGTCTTCTTTCTTTACTGTTTCCTGCTGCCACTTCATTTTTGGAATTTCACTTCTAGCTGCTGTGTTTCTAACACCTGTGCTTTAAGATGGTTGACCCATAGCTTTCTAAGGAGGAAAAAGCCCGAATTCTCACCTGGAAGCAAGAGAATACGGATCTCCATAAGATTTTGGGGGGCACTAGGAGCTCACCTGCAACACCTCATCAGTGCCTTACCTCATTTAGGAGATCAAGACCCTATGGACCCAAAACATGGACCTAGAATACTTCTGGAACCTCACCAATTCCTTGCAGATGGTAATCAAGGTCGGAGGAGAGATGACAAAGTACAAAAATGTATGTGTGACATCACCTTTGAAAATGTAATGAGAGGCAGATAAGGTTTGTACTGGACACTGTCTTAGTGGGGCTTGGCTATAGATGGTAAACTGGTTTTGATATACTGTACTGTATTGTATGTGACAGATGGTAATTTGATGTGTGAAGGAGCTCATTTTCCTTTTGTTTCAAACACTACTGCACCACATTAGGAAAGCCAGTTAGCTATAAAGACAAACATCATTGAAACTACATTTTATACTTCATTCCTCTCATCCCATATATTCTTTATTAGTTGTGCATATCCCATGATCATCTTTACCTTTGTATGCATAAAAGTTCTTTATCCAGACTTCATATAATCACAGTTTGCCAGTATTATAATGAGAGCAATAAACTATTGAAATGCTTCCTGATGATTTCCAAAATATGGACTAAGACTATTATTAGCAAAATCTGAATTTAGTGTAGATTTCAGGAGATAAACAAGCACTAAATGTGCACTTCGGCATTTTCTTCTCTGATAATATGAACCTAGTAGATTTTACTAATTGGTTTTGAGCATGACACAGTGAGCAGGTGACAGGCTTATTCATTGTTTCCCTTTACTCAAGTTTTGCAGTGTTAAGAACAATCTTTGTCTACAAACTCATTTCTTGTATCATCTTTTCGTATTTTGTTCATAACAGAACACTGATGTAAGGCTAAGATCCACTGAAAAATCAAAAGCCAGTTACAGGAAATGTCAAATTTAGCAAGTATGGTGATGCAAAAGAGAGCGTTACTACGAAAAACCAAGTTTTTACGTTTAATTTCATCAAAAACTTCAAGTTTGATAATGGACCTGACATCATTTGGCAAGACAAAAAGCTACTGAATAACCTGATTTAGTAAACCAAAATGAGCTGTATACAGCTCCAGCATAAATAACACAGCTGTGAATGTAACCCATGTCCAGGCATCACAGTCCAGTATGAAGCCGAACTAAATGTTTAAAGACAAGGTTTTATGTTTAATGGCAGGTGGGCTGTATGAACTAATGATAAGACATCATTCCAAGCAGGAAAGGAAATTTTTTGGTGCTGGTGCAGAAAGTGTAGCACTAAGGATAGGCATGGCTAAAACGGGATTCTAATTTTCATGAAATCTGGCTCCATAGTGTTGATAAGACTCCTCATTTACGGAAGGCATTACCGTGTAAGCTCCAAGGCTTGGTTCTCAGAGCTCATGAAATACCCATAATAGAAAAAAGAATGGTGACATGAAGAAGGAATACCAATAGAAAATATAATCTCTGGGAAAATGGCCAATATTCTGGAAAATAACGAAGTAGAGAAAGAGGTAGAGAGTACAAGTCACAATTGAACAACAGAATTAAGGCCTGAAGTTTTATGATATTTAGAAGGCAACTGTAGATATAATTATTATACAATCTATAGAGAGCTTCTGTGTTTATGATTGTCGCATACATCTTTTTCTGTCTATAATCCATTTGTGGTCTCGAATCAATTTGTGTTTAATCTTTATCTCTTTTTACTGTTGTTTTGATTTATTTAGAAGAGTTGTCATTTACAATCAAGTGACTACACGGAACTTAACTTAGCCCAAACTAGATAAAACCTTAACATTATACCAGATAATAAATCTTGGTGATAGATACAGAATTATCTCAGTCATTTATCACAGGTTTGGCTATCATCTCAAAATTTACTTCAAACTTCAGGCCTTAGGTGAAACCTTATATATCCCAAATGGCTAGGGCTACGTTGAATGCTTATGTAACAGATATAATCCTTAGCCCTAAAATTGCATTATGCGGATAGATTGATGACATTTATTTATTTTATTTATTTTGCTTTGTTGCTGTCTCCCGCGTTAGCAAGGAAGCGCAAGGAAACAGATGAAGGAATGGCCCAAACCACCCACATACACATGTATGTACATACACGTCCACACACAGCACATATGCATACCTATACATCTCAACGCATACATATATATACACACACAGATTATACATATATGCCCATGTACACAGTTCACACTGCCTTTATTCATTCCCATCGCCACCCTGCCACACATGGAATAACAACACCCACCCCCCCTCATGTGTGCGAGGTAGCACTAGGAAAAGACAACAAAGGCCCCATTCGTTCACACTCAGTTTCTAGTTGTCATGTAATAATGCACCGAAACCACAGCTCCCTTTCCACATCCAGGCCCCACAGAACTTTCCATGGTTTACCCCAGACGCTTCACATGCCCTGGATCAATCCAATGACAGCACGTCGACCCCAGTATACCACATCATTCCAATTCGCTCTATTCCTTGCACGCCTTTCTCCCTCCTGCATGTTCAGGCCCCGATCACTCAAAATCTTTTTCACTCCATCTTTCCACCTCCAATTTGGTCTCCCACTTCTCCTCATTCCCTCCACCTCTGACACATATATCCTCTTGGTCAATCTTTCCTCACTCATTCTCTCCATGTGACCAAACCATTTCAAAACACCCTCTTCTGCTCTCTCAACCGCACTCTTTTTATTACCACACATCTCTCTTACCCTATTCTTACTTACTCGATCAAACCACCTCACACCACATATTGTCCTCAAACATTTCATTTCCAGCACATCCACCCTCCTGCACACAACTCTATCCATAGCCCAAGCCTCTCAACCATATAACATTGTTGGAACCACTATTCCTTCAAACATACCCATTTTTGCTTTCTGAGATAATGTTCTCGACTTCCACACATATGACATATCACCTTTAATTAAAAACCACCTCATAAATTAGTGTTTTGGTATGCTAGTTGCTGTCGATATACCATTCCATTATATAGTAGATGATCTTAACCCAATATTTCCCCTCGAATAGGAAAGGTGAATTTATTTCATAAGCCTGATATTTCCCTCGTTTTATTGACAAGACACCATGATTAAATATCAAAATAAACACATGACATCTATCTAATCTTTTTGATAACTCAAATGCTATGTTGTATTAATAGGTAAGGGCTGAAAATATAGAGGAAAAAGTATCATTCAAGAAGAAATGCTCATTACATAGGTCATGTTACATTAATAGTCTTTACATGAAGAGTAGTAATGTTGATATTCATAGTGGTTTGGACAGGGCTCTTACAGTATCATCTGTGCGAGAACCTATAACTTGGGAACGAGGGATCTCTGTTGGCAGTAGGTGACAATGGTGCAGTGACTTCTTTCTAAGCTCTCGTACGTGGTCCAAGTGTATCGCATGAGAGTCAGGAGGTGTAAGAGGGACAGAGAATGATGTTGCGTGTCCTTTTCTGGACCTTTTTTACTTGTTCCTGTTGTGTGGTGGACAAGGAAGATCAGGTCGGGAAGCTACAGGTGACTTTGGGAATAATTTGAGCTTCCCAGATGCTTTTGAGGTGAGGTGCAGGGAGTCCATTTGTCTCAAAGAATATAAAAATTAGTAGCTTCAATGATGGTGGTAATGCGCTTCCTCCAGCTTAGTTTGCTGTCCATCTGGAAGCTGGACCCCACAGTTTGGAGGGGGCTTGAGGTCTTGTAAGACTGTAGAAGGTGGGTGGCTCAGTTCCTAGTGCATATAGGACAGTTGTAGTCAACACTGCCAACCAACAGATTAATCATCTCAATTCCAACAAACAGATATTTTTCCTGATATCTTTCATGAAGATGAGGGGATGTAAAAGTCTCATCTCAGCACCCATTGGCTTTTGGTGGTGGAATCTGGAGATGGCCAAACAATTTTCACAGAGTATCTGTGTGTGTGCAAAGATTCACCAAGGCGAAGCTCAGCATGAATCCTTGTCCATAAAAGCCCGTTCTCTGGTAAGCCATTTCTGGCACAAAGGTGTGTGTATACTCGGAGTGCCATTACTGGCATGGATGTGTGTGCTTAGGGTGCCATTATTGGCACTGAGGTGAGTCTGCTCAGCGTGCCACTACTGACAGAGGGCAGTCCATGTGTAACTCCAATGTAGTGGGCCCTTAGGTGGATGTGTGTATAGTTTAGATGGTGATGAACCACTTCATCTAAGATAAATTCAACTCAGTGCACAGATTATCCATGCGAACCATGGAATTAGACATCACATAACCTCACATTGATGGTTTTATTATAATATTGTTAGATATGTTGATAGCAGTCTCCTTAAAGAACTTGCACCAAAGAGTTTCACCCAGTCATTGGAACTGAGTGTAGACCAGCCTGAAAGCTCCAGGATCCTCTGGTAAAGCATCCTAGGGTTATATGCCTAGAATTCCTTTGTGAAAGGAATCCTGGGTTTATATATATAAGATATTATTATTATTATTATTATTATTATTATTATTATTATTATTATCATTATCATTATTATTATTATACTTGATCACGATTTCCCGTGTCAGAGACGTAGCACCATGAAACAGACAAGGGATTACCCATCCATTCATATACACACATATATACATACTTTTTTTTTCTTTCTTTTAAGCTATTCGCCATTTCCCGCGTTAGCGAGGTAGCGTTAAGAACAGAGGACTGGGCCTTTTTTGGAATATCCTCACCTGGCCCCCTCTGTTCCTTCTTTTGGAAAATTAAAAAAAAAAAAAAAAACGAGAGGGGAGGATTTCCAGCCCCCCGCTCCCTTCCCTTTTAGTCGCCTTCTACGACACACAGGGAATACGTGGGAAGTATTCTTAATCCCCTATCCCCAGGGATATATACATACAGGACATATATATACATTCATATGAATATCTAGGAGTGAATTTGGCAGCAGATGGAACCATGGAAGCAGAAGTGAGTCACAGGGTGGGGGAGGGGGCAAAGGTTCTGGGAACATTGAAGAATGTGTGGAAGGTGAGAACATTATCTTCGAGAGCAAAAATGGGTATGTTTGAAGGAATAGTGATTCCAACAATGTTATGTGGTTGTGAGGCATGGGCAATAGATAGGGTTGTGTGGAGGAGGGTGGATGTGTTCGAAATGAGATGTTCGAGGACAATATGTGGTGTGAGGTGGTTTGATCGAGTAAGTAATGAAAGGGTAAGAGAGATGTGTGGTAAAAAAAAAGTGTGGTTGAGGGGGCAGAAGAGGGTGTATTGAAATGGTTTGGTCACATGGGAGAGAATGAGTGAGGAATGATTGACAGAGAGGGTATATGTGTCAGAGTTGGAGGGAACAAGGAGAAGTGGGAGACCAAATTGGAGGTGGAAGGATGGAGTGAAAAAGATTTTGAGTGGTCGGGGCCTGAACATACAAGAGGGTGAGAGGTGTCCTAGGAATAGAGTGAACTGGAACTATGTGGTAATATACCAGGGTCGACGTGCTGTCAATGGATTGAACCAGGGCATGTGAAGCATCTGGAGTGAACCATGGAAAGTTTTGTGGGGCTTGGATGTGGAAAGGGAGCTGTGGTTTGAGTGCATTAGACATGACAGCTAGAGACTGAGTGTGAAGGAATGTGGCCTTTCTTGTCTTTTCCTAGTGCTGCCTTGTGCACATGCAGGGGGAGGGGGGTGCCATTTCATGTGTGGCGGGGTGGCAACGGGAATAGATGAAGGCAGCATGTATGAATATGTATTATTTTTTATTCATTTATCGTACTTTGTCGCTGTCTCCCACATCAGCGAGGTAGCGCAAGGAAACAGATGAAAGAATGGCCCAACCTACCCACATACACATGTATATACATACACGTCCACACACTCGCATATACATACCTATAAATTTCAATGTATACATGTATATACATACACAGACATATACATATACACACATGTACATAATTCATACTTGCTGCCTTTATTCATTCCTGTCACCACCCCGCAACACATGAAATGACAACCTCCTCCCCCCGCATGCACGCTAGGTAGCGCTAGGAAAAGACAACAAAGTCCACATTCGTTCACACTCAATCTCTAGCTTTCATGTATAATGCACGGAAACCACAGCTCTCTTTCCACATCCAAGCCCCACAGAACTTTCCATGGTTTACCCCAGACACTTCACATGCCCTGGTTCAATCCATTGGCAGCACATTGACCCCGGTGTACCACATCATTCCAATTCACTCTATTCCTTGCACGCCTTTCACCCTTCTGCATGTGCAGGCGCCGATTGCTCAAAATCTTTCTCACTCCATCTTTTCACCTCCAATTTGGTCTCCCACTTCTCCTCATTCTCTCCATGTGACGAAACCATTTCAAAACACCCTCTTCTGCTCACCACACTCTTTATTACCACACATCTCTCTTACCCTTTCATTACTTACTCGATTAGACCATCTCACACCACATATTGTCCTCAAACATCTCATTTCCAACACATCCACCCTCCTCTGCACAACTCTATCTATAGCCAACGCCTCACAACCATATAAGATTGTCGGAACCACTACTCCTTCAAGCATACCCAATTTTGCTTTCTGAGATAATGTTCTCGCCTTCCACACATTTTTCAACACTCCCAGAACTTTCGCCCCCTCCCCCAACCTATGACTCATTTCCACTTCCATGGTTCCATTGGCTGCCAAATCCACTCCCAGATATCTAAAACACTTCACTTCCTCCAGTTTTTCTCCATTCAAACTTGCCTCCCAATTGACTTCTCCCTCGACCCTACTGTACCAAATAACCTTGCTCTTATTCTTATTTACTCTCAGCTTTCTTCTTTCACATACTTCACCAAACTCAGTCACCAGCTTCTGCATGGGATGGTTAGGGAGGTAAATGCAAGAGTTTGGAGAGAGGGGCGAGTATGCAGCCTGTTGTGGATGAGAGGGCCTGAGAAGTGAGTCAGTTGTTGTTCGCTGATGATACAGCTGTAGTGGCTGATTCATGTGAGAAACTGCAGAAGTTGATGACAGTTTGGAAAACTGTGTAAATAAAGTTGAGAGTAAATGTGAATAAGAGTAAGGTCATTAGCTTCAGTATAGTTGAGGGACAAGTTAATTGGGATGTAACTTTGAATGGAGAAAAATTGGAGGAACTGAAGTGTTTTGGATATCTGGGAGTGAACTTAGCAGTAGATGGAACCATGGAAGCGGAAATGAGTCACAGGGTGAGGATGATGGCAGATGTTATGGGAGCAATAGAATGTGTGGAAGGAGAAAGCGTTACCTCGGAGAGCGAAAATGGGTATGTTTGAAGGAATAGTAGTTCCAACAAAGTTATATGGTTTTGAGGCATGGGCTATAGATAGGCTTGTACGGAAGAGGGTGGATGTGTTGGAAATGAAAAGTTTAAGGACAATTTTAGGTGTGAGGTGGTTTGATCGAGTAAGTATTGTAAGGGTAAGAGAGAAGTGTGGAAATGAAATGAGTATGGTTAAGAAAGCAGAAGAGGGTGTGTTGATGTGGTTTGGACATACGGAGAGAATGAGTGAGGAAAGATTGAAAAAGAGGATTCATGTCTCAGGGGTGGAGGGAACAAGGAGTGGGAGACCAAATTGGAGGTGGAAGGATGGAATGAAAAAGATTTTGAGCAATCGTGGCCTGAACATACAGGAGGATGAGAGGCGTGTAAGGAATAGAGTGAATTGGAACGATGCGTTACACCGGTGTCGACGTGCTGTCAATGGACTGAACCAGGGCATACCTCGCACGAGCGAAAGGGGAGGGGGTGCCGTTTCATGTGTGGCGGCGAGAATGGATGAAGGCAGCAAGTATGAATATGTACAAGAGTATATGTCTGTGTATATATAGGTATGTATAGGTTGAAATGTATAGGTATGTATATGTGCGTGTGTGAGAGTTTATGTATATACTTGTGAATGTGCGTGGGTTGGGCCATTCTTTCGTGTTTCCTTGCGCTACCTCGCTAACGCGGGAGACAGCGAGTAAGTATAATGATATATATATATATATATATATATATATATATATATATATATATATATATATATATATATATATATATATATGCACAAACGCAATTGTACAGAAAATCTTTGAGGACCATCTCGTGCGGCAGACTACAACAGGGAGTGGACGAGTGCTTCACAGATGACGTTTGGAGACAGCTGACGTAGGCGGTACCCCGCGACGCAGGTGTTCTTTACTCCTTCTCCTTCCTGACCAGTATACCAGCACTGCCACCTTTAGAAATATTACCAGGTACCACTAACGAACCAATACATCAGGTGTGGTTAAATAACTGAGATCAGAAATGGTTAGGATAGAGTGATCAAAGTTAGCCGCTGGAGTGCGGTTGATACAAGTAAACATCTGAAAACTTGTTTATTTTTTGTCATGTTACAAGAAAGATTTTTATTTATAATATTATCAAGAATTTTGCACATATGTTTTTGAGTAAGATCTATATGATTCGTTGACCGGGCTTTATGTTGTTAAGGAGGGAGATACGCTTAAAATAATCATATGGCGAAAAATTTTTCCCATTATCATTTTGTAAACATTGATAGTAGATGATTCATACATGTTATGCTAATGAATGAACGTCAATATTGATAGTACTTTTACTAAGTGACTTGATTTTCACGAAACATTGGACTCGTATCCTCAGTCGTGGTCGGTTCAGTGTTGTATTTTAAGATGGCCTCTTTGTATTTTTGCATCAGAGATTTTGTGTCTTGTTAAGCTAATCATTGTGTATCACATTTGTTTCGTGAATGGTCTCTTGGCCATACTACCATGTGTTAGTCATTTGATTTTGTGAGGACTGCAGTGAAAAGAAGCCCTAAGACTTTTTCTGTCAATTGTATTTCATGCTTGATATGTTTGTTGTATGAGCTTTCAGTTAGACCAAATCAAATCAGGACATTTACTGAAATCTATTATGTTCCTAAAGCTCATTTTGCATTGTTATTTATAGTGACTGATATGGCACAAACAAATCGTAGGCCATTTGTGGTGAAAGGAAAATAGTGTAAGAAAAAGAAGTAATGATACTTATTGTATAGTGCTACTAGACTGTGATATTTATTGTAGAGAGCCATTTAATGATATTCATTGTATAGCACAGTATTAATCTGATGCTTTTTTTACTGTCACATAAAATGGTTATAATCAGTGCTGCATGATATTATTTATGAGTAATATCCATTGTATGGGATTTCTAAAGGCAATAATATTTATTGTATAGCATTATTTTATATGTGTTTAGCATTACTTTAGATGATAATGTTCTATATAGTATTATAAACGACAAAAACATTTAGTGTAAAGCATTGTTTTAACTTTTAGTATTAATTGAATGAAAATCTTTACGTGGCATTCTGTATTGATATTTACACAACCATAGGGTATTACATGAATGATTTTCATCAAAACTTATTACCAAGATTGATGTCACATGTGTTATTTAGACTTATTCCAGAGTATTATTTCAGTAATAGTTTATATATCTTCACTTAATGATGCTTTATGTATAGTACTCATGCACTGATAATTGCTCTATGTTATTGCTAAAGATGGCAATATTGTTTACCATCATGATACTCATATAGGGTTATGTAAACAATTGTGTAGTATTGATATAGTAATATTCATTGCATTGATATTTTTTTTATAGTATTTCATTAGTAATATTCATTGTTTACTATTATTTTGTGATATTAGGTGTATAATGTTACTTGACTGATAGTAACTGTATAGTATTACTTTGACAGTGACATTAGTTGTATAGCACTCCTTAGCTCTTTCAGTGCACTTTAGATTTTTTCATTTATAGAATAGGATACAAAATTTTCTGGATTAGCCAATCCTAAGTAAGGGTGGCAGTGCACCCTAAGGACAGTAGAGGATGTTATGGATAGCAATGTTTGCAACGTATGGCAAAGGACACTATGGGCAACAGTTAGTGTCATAAATCTGGCAAATCCTTTGAAAAGGATCACAACCACCTATCATGGTCATTAGCATGTTACTAAGACCTCCAAGCAGCTCCATTGACTTGTCCATTGTTTAGGTTACCGCTGTGGCCACCCAGCAGAGTGTGAAGGATTCACTGTGTGACTGGAAAGCATGTACATCAGTTTAGGAAAATAGATTGTAACTGTGTTCACCTTGATTAAGGACATTACCACCAAGAGGGCTAAGACAATGACATATATTCCTTGTATGCTATTAGCTCCTTAAATGACTGAAAATGATGATGATTACAGTATATTATATTGATGATAGGAATATTCATTGTATAATATGACTTGACTGATATTGTACACTGTTATTGAAGGCTGATAGTCTTTGTATAATACTGCCGAAGACCATTATGTTCAGTACACTGGATTACTTGAGATGGTGGTATTCATTTTACTGTAAAGTTTCGACATTAATATGCATTGTATGGTATGGCATTTCTGTAACCCCAAACTGTGATATACATCACTTATTGGTACACAATCATCTGTTACATATATCAACTGCAATAAGATTAATGTTCAACTATTTTAACTCTTTAATCAGACCTCTTGTAGATATGAGGGCCTGGGAAATGAGTCAGCGCTGTTGGCTGATTCGAGTAAGAATCTGTAGAAGTTGGTGACTGAGTTTGGAAAAGTGTGTGAAAAGGAGAAAGTTGAGCATAAATGTGAATAATAGCAAGGATATTAGGTTCAGCAGGGTTGAGGGACAAGTTAGTTGGGATGTAAGTTTGAGTGGATAAAAACTGGAGGTAGCAAATGGAACCATGGAAGTGGAAGTGAGTTGCAGGGCAGGGGACCGGATGAAGGTTCTGTGAGTGATGAAGAATGTGCGGAAGGAGAGAACATTATTTCGGAGGGGAAAAATGGGTATGTTTGAAGGAATAGTAGTTCCAACAATATTATATGATTGCGAGGCATGGGCTATAGATAGGGTTGTATTGAGGAGGGTGGATGTGTTGGAAATGAAATGTTTAAGGACAATATGTGGTGTGAGGTGGTTTGACTTGAGTAATGAAAGGGTAAGAGAGATGTGTGGAAATAAAAAGAGTGTAGCTGAGAGAGCAGAAGAGGGTGTGTTGATATGGTTTAGACATATGGAGAGAGAGAGTGAGGAAAGGTTGACAAAGAGGATCTATATATCAAAGGTGGAGGGAACAATGAGAAGTGGGAGACCAAATCGGAGGTGGAAGGATGGAGTGAAAAAGATTTTGAGAGATCAGGGCCTGAACATACAGGAGGGTGAGAGGCACACAAGGAATAGAGTAAATTGGAATGATGTGGTATACTGGGGTCAACGTGCTGTCAGTGGACTGAACCAGGGCATGTGAAACGTATGGGGTAAACCATGGAAAGGTCTGTTGGGCCTGGATGTGAATAGGGAGCTGTGGTTTTGAAGCATTACACATGACAGCTAGAGACTGAGTTTGAATAAATGTGGCCTTTTTTTTGTCTGTTTTCCTGGCGCTACCTTGTTGAAGTTAGTGATGCTAATTCCTGTGGGGTGGGGTTATGTCTCCCACTTAGTTCAGTTTGTGTACTGATGACTATAGAAGTGTTTTTAGCAGCTGCACTATTTTAAGATATGCAGATGATACAGTAATCATAGGAAAAAATTGTAAATGGTAATTGTAATGGTTATATTGCACAGGTTGGTTGCTTTCTTGAGTGGTGTACAACAAATTATGTGCACTTGAATGTAAAGGAAACTAAAGAGTTGATAATAGATTATAGGACAAAAAAACTACATATACCATACTTAATTACAGTGAAGATGAAAATGTAGAAAGAGTGAGTCACTACATGTATCTAGGTTTTATCATAGATGACTAGTTATAAGGTGGTGCAAATACTGATATGGTGTATAAAAATGTAATCAAAGATTGCACTTAATACAAATCTTAAATTAGTTTACATGTAGACACTGCAATAATCAGTCTTTTTTTATAGATCAACTGTAGATTCAGCTTTACATTTTTCAGTTACCACCTAATATGACAAGCTAATCAGTAAAGATAAAGATAAGCTTGAATAAATATTAAGACACTAGAAAGTTTGGTGCAAACAGTATAACATTAGATATGCTGTATCAGGAATGTGCAGTAAAGCAGGTGGAGAAGATCATGCAAGATGCATCCCATCCTCTGCAAAGCTATGTATTTTTAAGGTCAGGAAGAAGACTGTCTCTACCTAGACAGCCCGCCATTATATTCCGGAAATCATATGTACAAAAATGCGTTCTACTGCTTAACCATATAAAGATGCTGTAACTCCTCTGTAATATAGCTTTTGAGTGCAATAGATGATTCTTTATGTGATATGTGTACTTTCATGTGATATTTCATAATTTTTGTTAAATAATTCTTATACTTTTAACCTTAAACTGAGCTTCTAGCCATAAAGAATTTCATTTTGTATCATTTATGCAAATTGACAATAAAGACATCATCTTACACTACAATACTGAACTCACTGGTGTATTCAGTCAGAGCAGCATAAGATAACCACTGTCTTTATGCCGTGTAACATGCATTTTCATATCCATACTGATGTTTTTCTGTGAGTGCTTGCACATTACCAACACTAATACATGCAGGCCTTTTTCTGGATAAATTTTTAAATGAAAAGGTTCTCAAAATGATATAAGACCTTCATTTTCTTCTTATGATTTGCTGTGAGATGTAACTATTCATAATTCAGAAAAAATGCAGTATTTACTGGGCTGACCATTGCTAAGCACACAGATTTCAGGAGCTGACATAGGGCATCAGTTTTACAGATTGTTTTTGCATTTCATACCTACATATGGTATTACCACAGAGAAATTACTTGACAGTTGCTGATCATTATCTTTTTTCATATCTGTAAATATCTTTACTGTTTTCAGGATGCGGTGGAGGATAAAGAAGCTTTGATTGTTTTGTTTCTTGAAGTCCAGCCTAGCCTTTCATCATGTCGCTCAATGGTATCATACGACGAGCATCAAGCTTTTTAGGCATTACATACCCTGATGCTTCCAAGCCAGCATATGAAGATGGAGATATTGTTTTCAGTAAGTTCAGAATACTTAATGATTTAGCAATTGATATGAAAATATTTTAAATTTTGGCAGAGGAAATGGAATGATAAATTAAGAGACATATCTTTTAATCAGTTTATTATTATACCATACAAGATTTCATAGTAGTTTAGTTGTGAACTGAAATATACTCTAAAACGTCATGTAATGGTTGACCCCATTAGGCAAGAACAATGTTTGTGTACACCCTCCATCACGTTACCGTGGAGATGGAGAAAAAGTGCATCATCCAGGCTATCTGGTTATCAAGTGCCAGGTAGATGTGACATATGGAACCACACTTCATTTAAACTGGATTCCCCAATGAACGCTTACGTCGGAACCATGACCTTATATCTCAGGCAAAGTAAGTAGACTTTAATTCGTCAGATCACCCCTCATGAAAATTTTTTTTCATCACTTTCACACTTTTTCCTTTCATGTAAGTCTGATTGAATTAGTTACTGTGATTCTTTTATTCACAGACTTCAGTATTAGGACACCTCTCCTTAGAACACATTTAGCTACACTGTGTTCTTTCACCATACTTTTGGACTTCTTTTGTTGTGTCTACTTTGTGCGAGCGCTTTCATTCTCTCACCGTATCATTACCACTCAGCAATTCTGTCTTTCTTTATCTAGTATTTCCTGGTCTCCCATAGGGAATTTTAGATGCAGGATTAAGTTCACCACTCAATTATAAACATAGGGAGTGTCAGCCTTAGGGTGCAGGAAAACTTTACCACTGGTTTTAGTATGTAATGTAGGTAAAGTTAGATTACTGAAAAGTGTATTTGGAATTATGTTGTGTCCAGTGTATTGTAAAGGAATTAAGCAATACAGTGGTATATTGAAGTCCATTGATCTGTTTTGCTGTGTACTAGTTTATATATTGACTAGTTTCCTAATCTTTTCTTACCTGGACAATATGTGGTATCTTACCTGCTATTTGTAGGATAGAAACTGCAGAAACTTCACCTTGTATCACTGTCCCTGTATAGTTGTAGATGTTTTATCATACTGACATCCCTCTAAGCTATGTGTGGAGTATTCTCCCAAACCTCGACACTGAATACTGGATCTGCTAGCACCTGGACCTTGTTCCAGATATGGGGGAATGAAAGACATTGTTCTAGATTGCAAACGTTTTGTTTGTGTGGTACAATTAATGCAACATGATTTTTTTCCACAATTGTTGAATTAGTTCTGTTTTGAGAGGATATTTCTTCCAAAACCTGGAATATTGCTCAATCCCTATACTCTTGTGTAACAATTAGTCCAGATTTTGGAGGAAGCACTGTGTTCTCCCATACTGAACTCTTTTTCCTATGCCAGTTCTAGCTTTCCTGTTTCCCTATTGGTATGCAGTATTACTTATACTTTTTAAGCTCTTTCTGTATATAAGAGGTTAAGCTTTGGTTAGGGGGCTATGGTTTTGGCACATTTTACATGACAGAGTGAATGTGAATGAGTAAGGCTGTTTCTCCAATGTTCCTGATGCTACCTTACTCTGTCTAGAAATGGTGAGAAGCATAAAATGGAATAAGAATTTTGAAGCAGATTTAGGCTTACTTCTACATTAGGGTTTTTGGTTAGTTATGAAGCACTTTGGATGAGAAGTGTGTAGTGCTTTTGCTAAGAACTGAGTTTCAGGCATAACCATTCATGCATTTTCCCAAAGTCTGTCACCAGCCTCTCTGATTTCTTTTAAGTCTACTACAAAAGCCATGTCATCTTCAGACAGCAACTGATTTGTCTCCATTATCCCACCACACCACGTCTAATATACCGTAGGCCTGCCTATTGTTCTGTATTTATCTGAAAATTTATGAGATAAAGTTCCCTTTTTTCATTCATTTATGAAAATTTTTTGAAATGAGTTTGATATGTTATTTATTTTCACTGGTTGCAGTGCGGATGGAAGTAGTCGCAGTAATTCACCATATCCAACATCAGAATCTGAATCCCTTTCCGTTTCATCTTTGGTATTACACGATGGCAGTGGGACACTGAGAAAGGTAACCTGTTTAAATTGCCATTTATAACATTTAATACTAATACTGAGCAGGCTTTAGCAGGCTTTCACAGAATAAGGACATCCCTGCAGGTTATTTCCAGGATGTAAGGATTGATAGAATACTGAATAAGCAGAATATAGTAAGGGTTGCGAAGTCTGCTAGATGCTTATGATTTTATTTCTGCCTTGAAATGTAAGTAATATTGTTTACTTGCTGCCTTCATTCATTCCCGTCGCCACCCCACCACACATGAAATGACAACCCCCTCCCCCTGCATGTGCGCGAGGTAGCACTAGGAAATGACAACAAAGACCACATTCATTCACAATCAGTCTCTAGCTGTCATGTATAATGCACCGAAACCACAGCTCCCTTTCCACATGCAGGCCCGACAAAACTTTCCATGGTTTAACCCAGACGTTTCACATGCCCTGATTCAATCCATTGACAGCACGTTGACCCTGGTATACCACATCGTTCCAATTCACTCTACTCCTTGCACACCTTTCACCCTCCTGTATGTTCAGGCACCAATCGCTTAAAATCTTTTTCACTCCATCTTTCCACCTCCAATTTGGTCTCCCTCTTCTCCTCGTTCCCTCCACCTTTGACACATATACCCCCTTTGTCAATCTTTCTCACTCATTCTCTCCATGTGACCAAACCATTTCAAAACACCCTCTTCTGCTCTCAACCACACTCTTTTCATTACAACACATCTCTCTTACCCTTTCATTACTTACTCGATATATTGTCCCCAAACATCTCATTTCCAACATATCCATCCTTTTCCGCACAACTCTATCTATAGCCCACGCCTTGCAACCATATGACATTGTTGGAACCACTATTCCTTCAAACATACCCATTTTTGCTTTCTAAGATAATGTTCTCACCTTCCACACATTTTTCAACACTCCCAGAACTTTCGCCCACTCCCCCACCCTGTGACTTACTTCTGCTTCCATGGTTCCATCCGTTGCCAAATCCACTCCCAGATATCTAAAACACTTCACTTCCTCCAGTTTTTCTCCATTCAAACTTACCTCCCAAATGACTTGTCCCTCATCCCTACTGTACCTAATAACCTTGCTCTTATTCACATTTACTCTCAGCTTTCTTCTTTCACACTCTTTACCAAGGTCAGTCACCAGCTTCTGCAGTTTCTCACCTGAATCAGCCACCAGCACTGTATCATCAGTGAACAGCAACTGACTCACTTCCCAAGCCCTCTCATATACAACAGACTGCATTTTTGCCCCTCTCTCCAAAACTCTGGCATTCACCTCCCTAACAACCCTATCCATAAACAAATTAAACAACCATGGAGACATCACACACCCCTGCCGCAAACCTACATTCACTGAGAACCAGCCACTTTCTTCTCTTTCTACTCATACACATGCCTTACATCCTCGATAAATTCTTTTCACTGCTTCTAACAACTTGCCTCCCACACCATATATTCTTAATACCTTCCACAGAGCATCTCTATCAACTCTATCATATGCCTTCTCCAGATCCATAAATGCTACATACAAATCCATTTGCTTTTCTAATTATTTCTCATTATTTTTATTATTATCATTATTATTGTTATTATTGTTGTACACAGGCAAAGGGGATAAAGGTGAGTGTTCAAACTACAGAGGGATAAGTTTGTGAAGTACTTCTTGTGAATTATATCGGATGGTATTGATTGGGAGGATGAAGGCATGTACAGAGCATCAGATTAGGGCAGAGCAGTGTGGTTTCAGAAGTGATAGCGGATGTGTGGATCAGGTGTTTGCTTTGAAGAATGTGAGAAATACTTAGAAAAACAGATGGATGTGTATGTAGTATTTATAAATCTGGAGAAGGCATATAATAGACTTGATAGAGATGTTTTGTGGATGATTTTAAGAGTATTTGGTGTGGGAGGTAAGGTTCTAGAAGCAGTGAAAAGTCTTTACCAAGCATGTAAGTTATGTGTATGAGTAGCAAGAGAGGAGAGTGATTGGTCCCCACTGAATGTCAGTTTGTGGCAGGGGTGTGTGATGTACCCACAGTTGTTTAATTTGTTTATGGATTGAGTGGTTAGCAAAGTAAATGCAAGATTTTTTGTTGAGAGGGGCAAGTATGCTGTCTGTTAGTGATGAGAGGGCCTGGGAAGTGTCAGTTCTTGTTCGCCAGTGATACAGCTCTAGTGGCTGATTCAGGTGAGAAACTGCAAAAGTTGGTAACTGGGTTTGAAAAAGTGTGTGAAAGGAGAAAGAGAAAGTTGAGAGTAAATGTGAATAAGAGCAAGGTTACTAGGTTCATTAGGGTTGAGGGACAACTTAATTGGGATGTAAGTTTGAATGGAGAAAAATTGGAGAAAGTGAAATGTTTTAGATATCTGGGAATAGACTTAGCAGTGGATGGAACCATGGAAGTGGAAGTGAGTCACAGGGTGGGCAAGGGGATGAAGGTTCTGGGAGTGATGAAGAATGTGTTGAAGGAGAGAATGTTGTCTTGGAGAGCAAAAATGGGTATGTTTGAAGGAATAGTAGTTCCCGCAATGTTACATGGTTGCGAGGCATGGGCTATAGACAGGGTTGTCCAGAGGAGGGTGAATGTGTTGGAAATTAAATGTTTGAGGACAAATTGTGGTATGAGGTGGTTTGATCGAGTAAGTAATGAAAGGGTGAGAGAGGTGTGTAAATAAAGAGTGTGGTTAAGAGAGCAGAAGAGGGTGTGTTGAAATGGCTAGGACATATGGAGAGAATAAGTGAGGAAAGATTGACAAAGAGGATATATGTGTCAGAGGTGGAGGGAACGAGGAGAAGCAGGAGACCAGATTGGGGATGGAAGGATGGAGTGAAAAAGATTTCGAGCGATTAGGGCCTGAACATACAGGAGGGCGAGAGGCGTGCAAGAAATAGAGTGAATTGGAAAGATGTGGTATACCGTGGTCTTTGTGATGTCAGTAGACTGAAGCAGGGCATTTGAAGCGTCTGGGGTAAACCATGGAAAGGTCTGTGGGGCCTGCATTTGGATAGGGAGCTGTGGTTTCGGTGCATTATACATGACAGCTAAAGACTGAGTGTGAACAAATGTGGCCTTTGTTGTCTTTTCATAGTGCTACCTCGCACACATGCGGGAGAAGGGGTTGTCATTTCATGTGTGGCGGGGTGGTAACTGGAGTGAATAAGGGCAGCCAGTTTGAATTATGTACGTGTATATATATGTTTATGTCTGTGTGTGTATATATATGTATACGTTGAGATGTTTTGGAAAAAGGTAAATAAAGTGCGTAAGACAAGGGAACAAATGGGAATATCAGTGAAGGTGGCAAATGGGAGGTGATAATGAATAGTGGTCATGTGAGAAGGAGATGGAGTGAGTATTTTGAAGTTTTGTTGAATGTGTTTGATGATAGAGTGGCAGATATAGGGTGTTTTGGTTGAGGTGGTGTGCAAAGTGAGAGGGTTAGGGAGAATGTTTTGGTAAACAAACAAGAGGTAGTAAAAGCTTTGCGGAAGACGAAAGCTGGCAAGGCAGCGGGTTTGGATGGTATTGCAGTGGAATTTATAAAAAAAAAGGGGGTGACTGTATTGTTGACTGGTTGGTAAGGTTATTCAATGTATGTATGACTCATGGTGAGGTGCCTGAGGACTGGCGGAATGCTTGCATAGTGCCATTGTACAAAGGCAAAGGGGATAAGAGTGAGTGCTCAAATTACAGAGGTATAAGTTTGTTGAGTATTCCTGGTAAATTATATGGGAGGGTATTGATTGAGAGGGTGAAGGCATGTACAGAGCATCAGATTGGGGAAGAGCAGTGTGGTTTCAGAAGTGGTAGAGGATGTGTGGATCAGGTGTTTGCTTTGAAGAATGTATGTGAGAAAAACTTAGAAAAGCAAATGGATTTGTATGTAGCATTTATGGATCTGGAGAAGGCATATGATAGAGTTGATAGAGATGCTCTGTGGAAGGTATTAAGAATATATGGTGTGGGAGGAAAGTTGTTAGAAGCATTGAAAAGTTTTTATCGAGGATGTAAGGCATGTGTACGTGTAGGAAGAGAGGAAAGTGATTGGTTCTCAGAGAATGTAGGTTTGCGGCAGGGGTGTGTGATGTCTCCATGGTTGTTTAATTTGTTTATGGATGGGGTTGTTAGGGAGATAAATGCAAGAGTTTTGGAAAGAGGGGCAAGTATGAAGTCTGTTGGGGATGAGAGAGCTTGGGAAGTGAGTCAGTTGTTGTTCGCTGATGATACAGCGCTGGTGGCTGATTCATGTGAGAAACTACAGAAGCAGGTGACTGAGTTTGGTAAAGTGTGTGGAAGAAGAAAGTTAAGAGTAAATGTGAATAAGAGCAAGGTTATTAGGTACAGTAGGGTTGAGGGTCAAGTCAATTGGGAGGTGAGTTTGAATGGAGAAAAACTGGAGGAAGTGAAGTGTTTTAGATATCTGGGAGTGGATCTGGCAGCGGATGGAACCATGGAAGCGGAAGTGGATCATAGGGTGGGGGAGGGGGCGAAAATTCTGGGGGCCTTCAAGAATGTGTGGAAGTCGAGAACATTATCTCGGAAAGCAAAAATGGGTATGTTTGAGGGAATAGTGGTTCCAACAATGTTGTATGGTTGCGAGGCGTGGGCTATGGATAGAGTTGTGCGCAGGAGGATGGATGTGCTGGAAATGAGATGTTTGAGGACAATGTGTGGTGTGAGGTGGTTTGATCGAGTGAGTAACGTAAGGGTAAGAGAGATGTGTGGAAATAAAAAGAGTGTGGTTGAGAGAGCAGAAGAGGGTGTTTTGAAGTGGTTTGGGCACATGGAGAGAATGAGTGAGGAAAGATTGACCAAGAGGATATATGTGTCGGAGGTGGAGGGAACGAGGAGAAGAGGGAGACCAAATTGGAGGTGGAAAGATGGAGTGAAAAAGATTTTGTGTGATCGGGGCCTGAACATGCAGGAGGGTGAAAGGAGGGCAAGGAATAGAGTGAATTGGAGCGATGTGGTATACCGGGGTTGACGTGCTGTCAGTGGATTGAATCAGGGCATGTGAAGCGTCTGGGGTAAACCATGGAAAGCTGTGTAGGTATGTATATTTGCGTGTGTGGATGTATGTATATACATGTGTATGGGGGGGGTTGGGCCATTTCTTTCGTCTGTTTCCTTGCGCTACCTCGCAAACGCGGGAGACAGCGACAAAGTATAATAAATAAATGAGTGTGTTAGTGGTTTTGATGCACGAGACCGGGTTATAGTGATGGGTGATTTGAATGCAAAGGTGAGTAATGTGGCAGTTGAGGGAATGATTGGTATGCATGGGGTGTTCAATGTTGTAAATGGAAATGGTGAAGAGCTTGTAGATTTATGTGCTGAGAAAGGACTGATGATTGGGAATACCTGGTTTAAAAAGCGAGATATACATAAGTATACTTATGTAAGTAGGAGAGATGGCCAGAGAGCGTTATTGGATTACGTGTTAATTGACAGGCGTGTGAAAGAGAGACTTTTGGATGTTAATGTGCTGAGAGGTGCAACTGGAGGGATGTCTGATCATTATCTTGTGGAGGCTAAGGTGAAGATTTGTATGGGTTTTCAGAAAAGAAGAGTGAATGTTGGGGTGAAGAGGGTGGTGAGAGTAAGTGAGCTTGAGAAGGAGACCTGTGTGAGGAAGTACCAGGAGAGACTGAGTACAGAATGGAAAAAGGTTAGAACAATGGAAGCAAGGGGAGTGGGGGAGGAATGGGATGTATTTAGGGAATCATTGATGGAGTGCGCAAAAGATGCTTGTGGCATGAGAAGAGTGGGAGGTGGGTTGATTAGAAAGGGTAGTGAGTGGTGGGATGAAGAAGTAAGAGTATTAGTGAAAGAGAAGAGAGAGGCATTTGGACGATTTTTGCAGGGAAAAAATACAATTGAGTGGGAGATGTATAAAAGAAAGAGACAGGAGGTCAAGAGAAAGGTGCAAGAGGTGAAAAAAAGGGCAAATGAGAGTTGGGGTGAGAGAGTATCATTAAATTTTAGGGAGAATAAAAAGATGTTCTGGAAGGAGGTAAATAAAGTGCGTAAGACAAGGGAGCAAATGGGAACTTCAGTGAAGGGCGCAAATGGGGAGGTGATAACAAGTAGTGGTGATGTGAGAAGGAGATGGAGTGAGTATTTTGAAGGTTTGTTGAATGTGTTTGATGATAGAGTGGCAGATATAGGGTGTTTTGGTCGAGGTGGTGTGCAAAGTGAGAGGGTTAGGGAAAATGATTTGGTAAACAGAGAAGAGGTAGTGAAAGCTTTGCGGAAGATGAAAGCCGGCAAGGCAGCAGGTTTGGATGGTATTGCAGTGGGATTTATTAAAAAAGGGGGTGACTGTATTGTTGACTGGTTGGTAAGGTTATTTAATGTATGTATGACTCATGGTGAGGTGCCTGAGGATTGGCGGAATGCGTGCATAGTGCCATTGTACAAAGGCAAAGGAGATAAGAGTGAGTGCTCAAATTACAGAGGTATAAGTTTGTTGAGTATTCCTGGTAAATTATATGGGAGGGTATTGATTGAGAGGGTGAAGGCATGTACAGAGCATCAGATTGGGGAAGAGCAGTGTAGTTTCAGAAGTGGTAGAGGATGTGTGGATCAGGTGTTTGCTTTGAAGAATGTATGTGAGAAATACTTAGAAAAGCAAATGGATATGTATGTAGCATTTATGGATCTGGAGAAGGCATATGATAGAGTTGATAGAGATGCTCTGTGGAAGGTATTAAGAATATATGGTGTGGGAGGAAAGTTGTTAGAAGCAGTGAAAAGTTTTTATCGAGGATGTAAGGCATGTGTACGTGTAGGAAGAGAGGAAAGTGATTGGTTCTCAGTGAATGTAGGTTTGCGGCAGGGGTGTGTGATGTCTCCATGGTTGTTTAATTTGTTTATGGATGGGGTTGTTAGGGAGATAAATGCAAGAGTTTTGGAAAGAGGGGCAAGTATGAAGTCTTTTGGGGATGAGAGAGCTTGGGAAGTGAGTCAGTTGTTGTTCGCTGATGATACAGCGCTGGTGGCTGATTCATGTGAGAAACTGCAGAAGCTGGTGACTGAGTTTGGTAAAGTGTGTGGAAGAAGAAAGTTAAGAGTAAATGTGAATAAGAGCAAGGTTATTAGGTACAGTAGGGTTGAGGGTCAAGTCAATTGGGAGGTGAGTTTGAATGGAGAAAAACTGGAGGAAGTGAAGTGTTTTAGATATCTGGGAGTGGATCTGGCAGCGGATGGAACCATGGAAGCGGAAGTGGATCATAGGGTGGGGGAGGGGGCGAAAATTCTGGGGGCCATGAAGAATGTGTGGAAGTCGAGAACATTATCTCGGAAAGCAAAAATGGGTATGTTTGAAGGAATAGTGGTTCCAACAATGTTGTATGGTTGCGAGGCGTGGGCTATGGATAGAGTTGTGCGCAGGAGGATGGATGTGCTGGAAATGAGATGTTTGAGGACAATGTGTGGTGTGAGGTGGTTTGATCGAGTGAGTAACGTAAGGGTAAGAGAGATGTGTGGAAATAAAAAGAGCGTGGTTGAGAGAGCAGAAGAGGGTGTTTTGAAGTGGTTTGGGCACATGGAGAGAATGAGTGAGGAAAGATTGACCAAGAGGATATATGTGTCGGAGGTGGAGGGAACGAGGAGAAGAGGGAGACCAAATTGGAGGTGGAAAGATGGAGTGAAAAAGATTTTGTGTGATCGGGGCCTGAACATGCAGGAGGGTGAAAGGAGGGCAAGGAATAGAGTGAATTGGAGCGATGTGGTATACAGGGGTTGACGTGCTGTCAGTGGATTGAATCAAGGCATGTGAAGCGTCTGGGGTAAACCATGGAAAGCTGTGTAGGTATGTATATTTGCGTGTGTGGACGTATGTATATACATGTGTATGGGGGGGGGGTTGGGCCATTTCTTTCGTCTGTTTCCTTGCGCTACCTCGCAAACGCGGGAGACAGCGACAAAGTATAAAAAAAAAAAAAAAAAAAAAATATATATATATATATATATATATATATATATATATATATATATATATATTCTTTCTTTCAAACTATTCACCATTTCCCGCGTTAGCGTTAAGAACAGAGGACTGGGCCTTTGAGGGAATATCCTCACCTGGCCCACTTCTCTGTTCTTTCTTTTGGAAAATTGAAAAAAAGAATGATGAGAGGGGAGGATTTCTAGCCCCCCCCCGCTCCCTCCTTTTTTAGTCGCCTTCTACGACACCCAGGGAACACGTGGGAAGTATTCTTTCTCCCCTATCCTCAGGGGCAAGTATGAAGTCTGTTGGGGATGAGAGAGCTTGGGAAGTGAGTCAGTTGTTGTTCGCTGATGATACAGCGCTGGTGGCTGATTCATGTGAGAAACTGCAGAAGCTGGTGACTGAGTTTGGTATAGTGTGTGAAAGAAGAAAGTTAAGAGTAAATGTGAATAAGAGCAAGGTTATTAGGTATAGTAGGGTTGAGGGTCAAGTCAATTGGGAGGTGAGTTTGAATGGAGAAAAACTGGAGGAAGTAAAGTGTTTTAGATATCTGGGAGTGGATCTGGCAGCGGATGGAACCATGGAAGCGGAAGTGGATCATAGGGTGGGGGAGGGGGCAAAAATTCTATGAGCCTTGAAGAATGTGTGGAAGTCGAGAACATTATCTCGGAAAGCAAAAATGGGTATGTTTGAAGGAATAGTGGTTCCAACAATGTTGTATGGTTGCAAGGCATGGGCTATGGATAGAGTTGTGCGCAGGAGGATGGACGTGCTGGAAATGAGATGTTTGAGGACAATGTGTGGTGTGAGGTGGTTTGATCGAGTAAGTAACGTAAGGGTAAGAGAGATGTGTGGAAATAAAAAGAGCATGGTTGAGAGAGCAGAAGAGGGTGTTTTGAAATGGTTTGGGCACATGGAGAGAATGAGTGAGGAAAGATTGACCAAGAGGATATATGTGTCGGAGATGGAGGGAACGAGGAGAAGTGGGAGACCAAATTGGAGGTGGAAAGATGGAGTGAAAAAGATTTTGTGTGATCGGGGCCTGAACATGCAGGAGGGTGAAAGGAGGGCAAGGAATATAGTGAATTGGATCGATGTGGTATACCGGGGTTGACATGCTGTCAGTGGATTGAATCAGGGCATGTGAAGCATCTGGGGTAAACCATGGAAAACTGTGTAGGTATGTATATTTGTGTCTGTGGACGTATGTATATACATGTGTATGGGGGTGGGTTGGGCCATTTCTTTCGTCTGTTTCATTGCGCTACCTCGCAAACGCGGGAGACAGCAACAAAGGAAAAGAAATATATATATATATATATATATATATATATATATATATATATATATATATATATATATATATATATATATATATATATATTTTTATCGAGGATGTAAGGCATGTGTACGTGTAGGAAGAGAGGAAAGTGATTGGTTCTCAGTGAATGTAGGTTTGCGGCAGGGGTGTGTGATGTCTCCATGGTTGTTTAATTTGTTTATGGATGGGGTTGTAAGGGAGGTAAATGCAAGAGTCCTGGAAAGAGGGGCAAGTATGAAGTCTGTTGGGGATGAGAGAGCTTGGGAAGTGAGTCAGTTGTTGTTCGCTGATGATACAGCGCTGGTGGCTGATTCATGTGAGAAACTGCAGAAGCTGGTGACTGAGTTTGGTAAAGTGTGTGGAAGAAGAAAGTTGAGAGTAAATGTGAATAAGAGCAAGGTTATTAGGTACAGTAGGGGTGAGGGTCAAGTCAATTGGGAGGTGAGTTTGAATGGAGAAAAACTGGAGGAAGTGAAGTGTTTTAGATATCTGGGAGTGGATCTGTCAGCGGATGGAACCATGGAAGCGGAAGTGGATCATAGGGTGGGGGAGGAGGGCGAAAATTCTGGGAGCCTTGAAAAATGTGTGGAAGTCGAGAACATTATCTCGGAAAGCAAAAATGGGTATGTTTGAGGGAATAGTGGTTCCAACAATGTTGTATGGTTGCGAGGCGTGGGCTATGGATAGAGATGTGCGCAGGAGGATGGATGTGCTGGAAATGAGATGTTTGAGGACAATGTGTGGTGTGAGGTGGTTTGATCGAGTAAGTAACGTAAGGGTAAGAGAGATGTGTGGAAATAAAAAGAGCGTGGTTGAGAGAGCAGAAGAGGGTGTTTTGAAATGGTTTGGGCACATGGAGAGAATGAGTGAGGAGAGATTGACCAAGAGGATATATGTGTCGGAGGTGGAGGGAACGAGGAGAAGAGGGAGACCAAATTGGAGGTGGAAAGATGGAGTGAAAAAGATTTTGTGTGATCGGGGCCTGAACATGCAGGAGGGTGAAAGGAGGGCAAGAAATAGAGTGAATTGGAGTCATGTGGTATACAGGGGTTGACGTGCTGTCAGTGGATTGAAGCAAGGCATGTGAAGCGTCTGGGGTAAACCATGGAAAGCTGTGTAGGTATGTATATTTGCGTGTGTGGACGTGTGTATGTACATGTGTATGGGGGGGGGGGTTGGGCCATTTCTTTCGTCTGTTTCCTTGCGCTACCTCGCAAACGCGGGAGACAGCGACAAAGTAAAAAAAAAAAAAAAAAAAAAAAAAAAAATATATATATATATATATATATATATATATATATATATATATATATATATATATATATATATATACGTTGAGATGTATAGGTATGTATATGTGTGTGTGTGGTCGTGTATGTATATGCAAGTGTATGTGGGTGGGTTGGGCCATTCTTTCGTCTGTTTCCTTGCGCTACCTTGCTATCGCGGGAGACAGCAACAAAGTATAATGAATAAAGAAATAAATAATTATTTTTTTTTTTTTTCTTTTTTTTTGCCGCTGTCTCCCGCGTTTGCGAGGTAGCGCAAGGAAACAGACAAAAGAAATGGCCCAACTCACCCCCAAACACATGTATATACATACGTCCACACACGCAAATATACATACCTACATAGCTTTCCATGGTTTACCCCAGACGCTTCACATGCTCTGATTCAATCCACTGACAGCACGTCAACCCCAGTATACCACATCGATCCAGTTCACTCTATTCCTTGCCCTCCTTTCACCCTCCTGCATGTTCAGGCCCTGATCACACAAAATCTTTTTCACTCCATCTTTCCACCTCCAATTTGGTCTCCCACTTCTCCTCGTTCCCTCCACCTCCGACACATATATCCTCTTGGTCAATCTTTCCTCACTCATTCTTTCATTTTTGCTTTCCGAGATAATATTCTCGACTTCCACACATTCTTCAAGGCTCCCAGGATTTTCGTCCCCTCCCCCACCCTATGATCCACTTCCGCTTCCATGGTTCCATCCGCTGCCAGATCCACTCCCAGATATCTAAAACACTTTACTTCCTCCAGTTTTGCTCCATTCAATCCTACCTCCCAATTGACTTGACCCTCAACCCTACTGTACCTAATAACCTTGCTCTTATTCACATTTACTCTTAACTTTCTTCTTTCACACACTTTACCAAACTCAGTCACCAGCTTCTGCAGTTTCTCACATGAATCAGTTGTTATTATTATTGTTACTATTATTATTATTATTATTATTATTATTATTATTATTATTATTATTATTATCATGGGTATAATGCCAGTGTTATCCCTGGGGGTAAGGGAGAAAGAACACTTCTTACGTATTCCCTACATGTTGTAGAAGGCAACTAAAAGGGGAGTGAGCGGGGGCTGGAAATCCTCCCTTCTCTTTTGATATTTTCCAAAAGAGGGATCAGAAAAGGGGGCCAAGTGAGGATATTCCCTCTTAGGCTCAATTCTCAGTTCTTGATCTACCTCATAATGCAGGAAATGGTGAATATGTATGAAAAAAATAATTCCTATGTATTCTTTCGTCTACAGACTTCAGATGATGATGCAGCTACTATGTCAACTTCTGGCATCTCTACCTTGGATACAGCGAGTGAAGTTACACACTCAAAGGGTGAGGCTAGCCCCAATAGTGAAGGAAGCAGCAGTGAAGGACAACAGAAAGATGTTGAGGAAGATGTTGAAGAGGTTAAGGAAGACAAGCAGGAGATTGTTGATGATATAAGGGAAACAAAAGATGAAGGAACTAAAGATATAAGAGAGGGCAATATAAGAACTGATGAGAATAATGGAGAGACATGTGAATCAAGAACAAATAATATGCAGGAACAAGAGCTTCTTTCTAGAAGTGAACAAAGTGAAATTGTTTTAGATAATAAAGAAGCTGCAGAGCAGAGGGTTGATGAGACTAGTAATGTCCACAAAGAAGATTTGGTGCCTGTGACAGTTAGTTCATCAGTTATCATTGAAGGAATAGAGGAAAGTGTTGATCCAGCAGTACAGGGTCAGAAGTGTAGATATGTATCATCATCAGAGAGCAGCTCAGATGGGGAAAAATTTGGTGAAACTTTAACAATCACAGAGACACCAGAAAGTTCAAGTCCTCCTGGACGGCTTACTAGTGAGGGAGAGGATAGTTTAGAGTCGTCTCCAGAACCACAGTTATCACCTCCACCACACTACTTCACAGCTGGAAATGGTATAGTGACCTTCTGAAATTTTACTTACAGTGGTTGCATATTTTCATGATGTACATTACAGATTATTAAGTGTCTCAACAACATTTAATTATGTGTTTTTGTCATCTTCAGGGGAACAATACTGGTATGAACGAAGTGCAGAGTCCATGGCATACTCTGCAAATTTAGCTTTTCCGGAGTCATCATTGTCATCCTTCTGTCCAACCCCTGTTGATGGAGGATCTTCCCCTATTAGAAGAGAGCACAAGTGTGGTATCTTCAGCATCGATGTCAGTAAGTAACATATTCATCACAGATTGTTTTTTTTTTTTTTTTTTTTTTTTTTTTTTTTTTTTTATACCTTGTCGCTGTCTCCCGCGTCTGCGAGGTAGCGCAAGGAAACAGACGAAAGAAATGGCCCAACCCCCCCCCCATACACATGTACATACACACGTCCACACACGCAAATATACATACCTACACAGCTTTCCATGGTTTACCCCGGACGCTTCACATGCCTTGATTCAATCCACTGACAGCACGTCAACCCCTGTATACCACATCGTTCCAATTCACTCTATTTCTTGCCCTCCTTTCACCCTCCTGCATGTTCAGGCCCCGATCACACAAAATCCTTTTCACTCCATCTTTCCACCTCCAATTTGGTCTCCCTCTTCTCCTCGTTCCCTCCACCTCCGACACATATATCCTCTTGGTCAATCTTTCCTCACTCATTCTCTCCATGTGCCCAAACCATTTCAAAACACCCTCTTCTGCTCTCTCAACCACGCTCTTTTTATTTCCACACATCTCTCTTACCCTTACGTTACTTACTCGATCAAACCACCTCACACCACACATTGTCCTCAAACATCTCATTTCCAGCACATCCATCCTCCTGCGCACAACTCTATCCATAGCCCACGCCTCGCAACCATACAACATTGTTGGAACCACTATTCCTTCAAACATACCCATTTTTGCTTTCCGGGATAATGTTCTCGACTTCCACACATTCTTCAAGGCTCCCAAAATTTTCGCCCCCTCCCCCACCCTATGATCCACTTCCGCTTCCATGGTTCCATCCGCTGACAGATCCACTCCCAGATATCTAAAACACTTCACTTCCTCCAGTTTTTCTCCATTCAAACTCACCTCCCAATTGACTTGACCCTCAACCCTACTGTACCTAATAACCTTGCTCTTATTCACATTTACTCTTAACTTTCTTTTTAGTGAACAAATTAAACCATCAAGTAGAATGCTAGTTATTTGTGATGAAACTAGGGATCTTACGTGTTTGTAATGAAAATACTTCCACAAATTTTTCACATCTCACTGCATGCTCATTTGTCTGGCAGCTGAGCAGCACAAGTTAAAGGGTGTATGTAGCTCACATAAGCAGTTTTTAGGGTGAGTTTTGTATCATTTTTGTAGTGAAAATGATGTTACAGTTAATCCTAATAACAAACGAGCAAATTTTTAGGACATTTGAGAATCTCCCATACAGATTGTGTTGTAGATATTAGGACTGCTACAGTCTGCCTCTTCCATTTAGTGTTGCCAACCCATGCTCATTCAGTCTTTCTTCTTATGGTAAGTCCTTTAACTCATGGACTGCTAATTATTTTGAGGCCCTTGTTTGAACTTTTCCAGCATATCAATATTTCTTTTGGTTTGAGGATCGAGGATATCAGGTAAGTGGTGGATAATCCATGAAAGTGTGAATGAATTTTTTGTAACCCCCCAAATTTTTCCGTTTTTATGCGAGAATGTTCTCTCATTTATCCTCAACAGGTTTATGGTTTTGACTTAACCTTAACAGCATGAACTCATGGCTTCAGGTTAGGATTAGGAAACTCACCTGGATCCTTTGCTTCCTCACTGTTTGAAGTTGCCCTAGTATTTTTGTGAAGAATTCCATACGCAAATTTGCAATTATTTGTTGTGATTCAGGTACATACAATTTTTAGGCATGCTTCCTCCCAGATATGTAAGTGACTATGATTATTTGTTGAATACAAGTGTTTCATGGTTTGTCTTCCAGGTTTGTAAGAAGTTCGTGCTGTAGTACATGCTGCTCAATTTAGGTTGTTTTTAACTTTGTTTCTTCAGATATATGTTTAAAGTCATCTGGTGTATTGGTTAAAGTTATCTTTTTGCAGGCACATAACTTGAGGTTGGCTTTTCTGCTTGAAGCATATTCATGTTTGAGTTTTGGTACATCTGAATAAAAATATTTTGTTCCAGATAGATTCAGTGCATATTTATTACACTGATAAGTAGATTGTATCATTTCTTGATGGAAGGATGCATGGATTTACTCTAGCAGTAAGAAATCTGATATCTGTTGTGGTGCAGAGGCTGTTCTTCTGTTCAACTAGCATGTGACCTTCAAGTTTACTAAAGTGCAGAAAGTCAGCTCTAGTGGGAAAGATTAATCTTTAAGTTGTGGGTTGGAGCTTTAAGGATGTATGCAAATGTCATCTCAAACCCATGTCATGAAGTATCGAAAAGTAGTTGGATTGTTAAGCTTTGAGAGATGAAAAGTAGTCTGATCATTAAGCTTTCAGAGAGTGATTGAACGGAAAGCAAATGCTCCATCAGATGGGACATCATTCCTGGGTATAAGGAAGAACACAACTTATGTATCTACTGCATGTCATAGAAAACAACTTTGAGTAGCAGGAGCAGTGGGCTGGAATTCCTCCCTTCCTGTATTATTTTTTCTTAAAGTTTTCTGAAAGAAGGAACTAAGAAAGGAGCCTAGTGAGGATTTTTTCTCCAGGGCTCAGCTGTCCATTCTTGATGCTACTTCATTAAGGCAGAAAACATCAGATAGGCATAAAAGAAAGAATAGAAATGATACAATGTGAGCAATGGAGCCTGCAGAAATATTATTTATTCATTTATTATACTTTGTCGTTGTCTCCTGCGTTAGCAAGGTAGTGCAAGGAAACAGACAGAAGAATGGCCCAACCAACCCACATGCACATGTATATACATAAACGCCCACACACGCACATATACAAACGTATACATTTCAACGTATACATACATATACATACACAGACATGTACATGTATATACACCTGTGAATGCAAGAGTTTTGGAAAGAGGGGCAAGTATGAAGTCTGTTGTGGATGAGAGAGCTTGGGAAGTGAGTCAGTTGTTGTTCGCTGATGATACAGTGCTGGTGGCTGATTCATGTGAGAAACTGCAGAAGCTAGTGACTGAGTTTGGTAAAGTGTGTGAAAGAAGAAAGTTAAGTGTAAATGTGAATAAGAGCAAGGTTATTAGGTACAGTAGGGTTGAGGGTCAAGTCAATTGGGAGGTAAGTTTGAATGGAGAAAAACTGGAGGAAGTAAAGTGTTTTAGATATCTGGGAGTGGATCTGGCAGCGGATGGAACCATGGAAGCGGAAGTGGATCATAGGGTGGGGGAGGGGGCGAAAATCCTGGGAGCATTGAAGAATGTGTGAAAGTCGAGAACATTATCTCGGAAAGCAAAAATGGGTATGTTTGAAGGAATAGTGGTTCCAACAATGTTGTATGATTGCGAGGCGTGGGCTATGGATAGAGTTGTGCGCAGGAGGGTGGATATGCTGGAAATGAGATGTTTGAGGACAATGTGTGGTGTGAGGTGGTTTGATCGAGTAAGTAACGTAAGGGTAAGAGAGATGTGTGGAAGTAAAAAGAGCGTGGTTGAGAGAGCAGAAGAGGGTGTTTTGAAATGGTTTGGGCACATGGAGAGAATGAGTGAGGAAAGATTGACCAAGAGGATATATGTGTCGGAGATGGAGGGAACGAGGAGAAGTGGGAGACCAAATTGGAGGTGGAAAGATGGAGTGAAAAAGATTTTGTGTGATCGGGGCCTGAACATGCAGGAGGGTGAAAGGAGGGCAAGGAATAGAGTGAATTGGATCGATGTGGTATACCGGGGTTGACGTGCTGTCAGTGGATTGGATCAGGGCATGTGAAGCGTCTGGGGTAAACCATGGAAAGCTGTGTAGGTATGTATATTTGCGTGTGTGGACGTGTATGTATATACATGTGTATGGGGGTGGGTTGGGCCATTTCTTTTGTCTGTTTCCTTGCGCTGCCTCGCAAAGGCGGGAGACAGCGACAAAGCAAAAAAAAAAAAAAAAAAATATTCATGCATGCTGCCTTCATCCATTTCCGCCACCACCCCACCACACATGAAATGGCATCCCCTCCCCCATGTGCGTGCGAGGTAGCGTTAGGAAAAGACAACAGAGGTCACATTCGCTCACATACAGTCTCTAGCTGTCATGTCTAATGCACCAAAACCACAGCTCCCTTTCCACATCCAGGCCTTACAAAACTTTCAATGATTTACCCCAGACTCTTCACATGCCCTGGTTCAATCCATGGACAGCATGTCGACCCCGGTATACCACATCGTTCCAATTCAATCTGTTCCTTGCACGCCTTTCACCCTTCTGTATGTTCAGACCCCGAATGTCAAAATCTTTTACACTCCATCCTTCCACCTCCAATTTGGTCTATCACTTCTCATTCCCCACACCTCCAACACATATATCCTCTTTGTCAGTCTTTCCTCACTCATTCTCTACATGTGACCAAACCATTTCAATACACCCTTCTCTGCTCTCTCAACCACACTCTTTTTATTACCACACATCTCTCTTACCCTTTCATTACTTACTCGATCAAACCATCTCACACCACATATTGTCCTCAAACATCTCATTTCCAACACATCCACCCTCCTCCACACAACCCGATCTATAGCCCATGCCTCACAACCATATAACATTGTTGGAACCACTATTCCTTCAAACATTCCCATTTTTGCTCTTCTAGATTACGTTCTCACCTTCCACACATTATTCATCGCTCCCAGAACCTTTGCCCCCTCCCCCACCCTGTGACTCACTTCTGCTTCCATGGTTTCATCCTAGATATTTAAAACACTTCACTTCCTCCAATTTTTCTCCATTCAAACTTACCTCCCAATTGACTTGTCCCTCAACCCTACTGAACCTAATAGCCTTGCTGCTATTCACATTTACTTTCAGCTTTTGTCTTTCACACACTTTACCAAACTCAGTCAATAACTTCTGCAGTGTCACACCTGAATCAGCTACCAGCGCAGTATCATTAGTGAATAACAACTGACTCACTTCCCAGGCCCTGTCATCCACAACAGACTGCATACTTGCCCTCTCTCCAGAACTCTGTTGCATTCACCTCCCTAACAACCCCATCCATAAACAAATTAAACAATCATGGAGAATTCACACACCCCTGCCGCAAACCAAAATTCAATGGGAACCAATAACTTTCCTCTCTTCCTACTCGTACACATGCCTTACATCCTTGATAAAAACTTTTCACTGCTTATAGCAACATACCTCCCTCACCATATACTCTTACTACCTTCCACAGAGCAACTCTATCAATTCTGTCATATCCCTTCTCTAGATCCATAAATCTTACATACAAATCCATCTGTTTTTCTAAGTATTTCTCACATACATTCTTCAAAGCAAACACCGCATCCACACATCCTCTACCACTTTTGAAACTACTCTGCTCTTCCCCGATCTGATGCTCTGTACGTGCCTTTACCTTCTCAGTCAATACCCTCCCACATAATTTCCCAGGAATACTCAGCAAACTTATACCTCTGTAATTTGAACACTCACCTTTATTCCCTTTGCCTTTGTACAATGGCACTATGCATGCATTCCACCAATCCTAAGGCACTTTACCATGATCCATACATACATTGAATATCCTTACAAACCAGTCAACACCACAATCTCCCCCCTTTTTTAATAAATTCCACAGCAATACTATCTAAACCCGCTGCCTTGCCAGCTTTCATCTTCCACAAGGCTTTCAATGCCTCTTCTCTGTTTACCAAATCATTCTCCCTGACCCTCTCACTTTGCACACCACCTTGACCAAAACACCCTATATCTGCCACTCTATCATCAGACACATTCAACAAACCTTCAAAGTGTTCACTCCATCTCCCTCTCACTTCACCACTACTTGATATTACCTCCCCATTTGTTCTCTTGTCTTATGCACTTTATTTACCTCCTTCCAAAACATCTTTTTATTCTCCCTAGAATTTAATGATACTCTCTCATCCAAATCTCATTTGCCCTCTTTTTCACCTTGCTCTCTTGCACCTTTCTCTTGACCTCCTGCCTCTTTCTTTTATACATCTCCCAGTCATTCGCACTACCTCCCTGCAAAAATCATCCAAATGCCTCTCTCTTCTCTTTCACTAACAATCTTACTTCTTCATCCTACCACTCACTACCCTTTCTAATCTGCCCACCTCCCACCTTCCTCATGCCACAGGCATCTTTTGCACAAGCCATCACTGCTCCCCTAAATACATGCCATTCCTCCCCAACTCCCCTTACGTCATTTGCTCTCACGTTTTTCCAATCTGCACTCAGTCTCACCTGGTACTTCCTCACCCAAGTCTTCTCTCCAAGCTCACTTACTCTCACCACTCTCTTCACCCCAACATTCTTCTTTTCTGAAAACCTCTACATATCTTCACCTTTGCCTCCACATGATGACCAGACATCCCTTCAGTTGCCCCCCTCAGCTCATTAACATCTAAAAGTCTCTCTGTCATGTGCCTATGAGTTAACACATAATCCAATAATGCTCTTTGGCCATCTCTACTACTTACATGCGTATACTTATGCGTATCTCTCTTTTTAAACCAGGTATTCCAAATCACCAGTCCTTTTTCAGCACACAAATCTACAAGCTCTTCACCATTTTCATTTACAACACAAAACACCCCATGTACACCAGTTATACCCTCAACTGCCACATTATTCACCTATACTCCCACAACTCCTGCTTCAGAAGTAGTGCTACCCCTTCCTTTGCTCTTGTCCTCTTACCAACCCCTGACTACTCCCAAGACATTCCCAAACCACTCTTCCCCTTTACCCTTGAGCTTCGTTTCACTCAGAGCCAAAACATCCAGGTTCCTTTCCTCAAACATATACTACCATCCACACACATTTAGACAGCCCAATCTGAACCTTCGAGGAGGATGAGCCCTCCTTGCATGACTCTCTCTTCTGTTTTCCCTTTTAGAAAGTTAGAATACAAGGAGGGAAGTGTTTCTAGCCCCCCACACCCATCCCCTTTAGTCACCTTCTACGACAAGCGGGGAATGCGTGGGAAGTATTCTTTCTTCCCTGTCCCCAGGGATAAGAAAGTTAAAATACAAGGAGGGGAAGGTTTCTAGCCCCCCCCCCCCCCCCCCCCCCCCCCCCGCTTCCGTTCCCATTAGTCGCCTTCTATGACATGCAGGGAATGCGTGGGAAGTATTCTTTCTGCCCTATCCCCTGGAGCGATGTCTGATAATTATCTTGTGGAGGCAGAGGTGAAGATATGCAGAGGTTTTCAGAAAAGAAGAGAGAATGTTGGGGTGAAGAGAGTGGTGAGAGTAGGTGAGCTTGGAAAGGAGACTTGTGTGAGGAAGTATCAGTAGAGATTGAGTGCAGAATGGAAAAAGTTGAGAGCAAATGACATCAGGGGAAGTGGGGAGGAATAGGATGTATTTAGGGGAGCAGTGATGGCTTGCTCAAAAGATGCCTGTGGTATGAGAAAGGAGGAAGGTGGGCAGATTAGAAAGGGTAGTGAGTGGTGGGATGAGGAAGTAAGATTGTTAATGAAAGAGAAGAGAGAGGCATTTGGATGATTTTTGCAGGGAGGTAGTGTGAATGACTGGGAGATGTATAAAATAATGAGGCAGGAGGTCAAGAGAAAGGTACAAGAGGTGAAAAAGAGGGCAAGTGAAAGTTGGATGAGAGAGTATTATTCAGTTTTAGGGAGAATAAGAATATGTTTTGGAAGGAGGTACATAAAGTGCGTAAGACAAGAGAACAAATGGGAACATTGGTGAAGAGGGCAAATGGGGAGGTAATAACAAGTAGTGGTGAAGTGAGAGGGAGATGGAGTGAGTATTTTGAAAGTTTGTTGTCTGTGTTTGATTGTAGAGTGGCCGATATAGGGTGTTTTGGTCAAGGTGGTGTGCAAAGTGAGAGGGTCAGGGAGAATGATTTGGTAAACAGAGAAGAGGTATTGAAAGCTTTGTGGAAGATGAAAGCCAGCAAGGCAGCGTTTGGATGGTATTGCTGTGGAGTTTATTAAAAACGGGAAAACTGTGTTATTGACTTGTTGTTGAAGATATTCACTGTTTGTATGATTCATGGTGAGGTGCTTGAGGATTGGCGGAATGCATGCATAGTGCCATTATACAAAGGCAAAGGGGATAAAGTTTAGAGTTCAAATTACAGAGGTATAAGTTTGTTGAGTATTCCTGGGAAATTATATGGGAGTGTATTGATTGAGAGGGTCAAAGAATGTACAGAGCATTAGATTGGGGAAGAGCAGTGTGGTTTCAGAAGTGGTAGAGGATATGTGGATCAGGTGTTTGCCTTGAAGAATGTATGAGAGAAATACTTAGAAAAACAGATGGATTTTTATGTAGCATTTATGGATCTGGAGAAGGCATATTATAGAGATGATAGAGATGCTCTGTGGAAGGTATTAAGAGTATATGGTGAGGGAAGTAAGTTGCTAGAAGCAGTGAAAAGTTTTTATCGAGGATGTAAGGCATGTGTACATGTGGGAAGAAAGGAAAGTAATTGGTTCTCAGTGAATTTTGGTTTGTGACAGGGGTGCAGGATGTCTTCATGGTTGTTTAATTTGTTTATGGATGGGGTTGTTAGGGTGGTAAATGCAAGAGTTTTGGAGAGAGGGGCATGTATGCACTTTGTTGTGGATGAGAGGACTTGGGAAATGATTCAGTTGTTTGGTGATGACACAGCACTGGTGGCTGATTTGGGTGAGAAATTGCAGAAGTTGGTGACTGAGTTTGGTAAAGTGTGTGAAAGAAAAAAGCTGAGAGTGAATGTGAATATGAGCAAGGTAATTAGGTTCAGTAGGGTTGAGGGACAAGTAAATTTCGAGGTAAGTTTGAATGGAGAAAAACTGGAGGAAGTGAAGTGTTTAGATATCTGGGAGTGGATTTAATAGCAGATGGAACCATGGAAGTGGAAGTGAGTCACAGGGGTAGGGGAGGTTGCGAAAGTTCTGGGGGTGTTGAATAATGTGTGGAAGGCGAGAATGTTATCTCGGAGAGCAAAAATGGGTATGTTTGAAGGAATACTGGTTCCAACAATGTTATTTGGTTGTGAGGCTTGGGCTATAGATAGGGTTGTGTGGAGGAGAGTGGATGTCTTGGAAATGAGATGTTTGAGGACAATATATGGTGTGAGGTGGTTTGATTGAGTAAGTAATGAAAGGGTAAGAGAAATGTGTGGTAATAAAAAGAGTGTGGTTGAGAGAGCAGAAGAGGGTGTTTTGAAATGGTTTGGGTGCATGGAGAGAACGAGTGAGGAAAGATTGACCAAGAGGATATATGTGTCGGAGGTGGAGGGAACGAGAAGTGGGAGACCAAATTGGAGGTGGAAAGGTGGAGTGAAAAAGATTTTGAGTGATTGGGGCCTGAACATGCAGGAGGGTGAAAGGCGTGCAAGGAATAGAGTGAATTGGAACGATGTGGTATACCGGGGTCGACATGCTGTCAATGGATTGAATCAGGGCATGTGAAGCATCTGGGGTAAACCATGGAAAGTTTTGTGGAATCTGGATGGAGAGGGAGCTGTGGTTTCTGGCATTATTGCATGACAGTTAGAGACTGAGTGTGAACAAATGGGGCCTTTGTTGTCTTTTCCTAGCACTACCTCGCACACATGAGGGGGGAGGGGGATGTTATTCCATATGTGGTGAGGTGGCGATGGGAATGAATAAAGGCAGACAGTGTGAATTGTGTGCATGTGTATATATGTATGTGTCTGTGTGTGTATATATATGTGTACATTGAGATGTATGGGTATGTATATTTGCATGTGTGGACATGTATGTATATACATGTGTATGGGGGTGGGTTGGGCCATTTCTTTCGTCTGTTTCCTTGCGTTACCTCGCAAATGTGGGAGACAGCGACAAAGCAAAAAAAAAAAAAAGTATACATTTAAATGTATAGGTATGTATGTGTGCGTGTGTGTGGGCGTTTATGTATGTACATGTGTATGTGTGTGGGTTGGGCCATTCTTTCGTCTGTTTCCTTGCGCTACCTCGCTAACGTGGGAGACAGCAACAAAGTATAATAAAAAGATAATATATTTTAATTAGAGAATGGCCATAAGAGTGACCATTAAATATGAATTTTGTAAAAAGCATGTTTAGAGGTAGGAGACTGGATAGGAATAAAGAAATCAAAGAAAGATACAGCTTCATAAAGGGAATGATTAAAAGAGTTGCAGTGTATAGATGCTTAGGACAAAGGAGGAGGACAGACATTGAAAAAGAGACTGTTTCTGAATGAGATGAGCAGGCAAGATATCAAAGAATGTGTTAAGTAATATAAAAGACAGGACTTAACTCAAATGTGAGTGAAAAGAATGTATTGATAAAGGAACCTGCAGGATTTTTTTTAAACTGTTGTGTATTTAAAAGAATCAGCACAGGTCATCCTTCTTTCTGATGTTCAAAGGCAGACAGGATATACATTTGTGAATTGATAGGTAATGCATAGAATTTAAGTGCAATTTTGCAGACTTCTTTGATTGTTGAATTTGTGCCTTATTGTAGTATGTAAATGAAATTGAAAAATAACACCCTTTGAAGTAGTTCATCTAAGTGATTAGAAGAATGATTTACAAAAGCAAAAATGATAATACAGGAGTACTAAAATTTTCCTCTTCAGAAAAAATTTGGCAAACTAATGAATAAGACTAATTGCTAGTTCAGTGTACCAAAAGGTATAATGAGGTCTTGAGAACTAGAATGTGTGGAGCTATTGAAAAACTAAAGTATTTGGAGACAAATTTGCCTAAGGCACTGTGTTTAAGTAAGTAATGATATAAACAATATAAAATATTAGAGTGAATAGGCCTGCTTGTTTTAGTAGTGGCTGAAATCTCATTCAGGTTAAAATAATTCTGAGACGGTGTTTAATACCATATTGATATGAATTATGCTTCTCAGGACAGAGCAAGTCTCTTCGACTCTTCTTCAGTGACCGAGATCACACTTGTGGCCAGTTGGTAATTGCCAGTCGGGAGAGCCAGTACAAAATCTTCCATTTCCATCATGGAGGTCTTGACAAGCTGGCAGCAGTATTTGAGGACTGGAACTTTTTAATCAAACCTAGGGATGAGGAGGGCACAGCATCAGAGGGAGCTCTCAAACAGTTTTTAGTTTGCAAGTATGCATGGAATTCATTGCTGTTATTGTTATGCATATTGCTTTAAAGGTGTAAAGGTATACTAGATTGCATGTATCCATCCTCCAATATACTAATGCTTTAAAGGGTATTGGAATTATGTTAACTGTCACCTGTCTGGTACTCTCTTTCTCCTTCAGGAATCATAGAAAGTGATTGGTTCCCAGTAAATGTCGGTTTGTGGCAAGGGTGCTTGATGTCTCCATGGTTGTTTGATTTGTTTATGGATGGGGTGGTTAGGGAGGTGAATGCAAGAGTTTTGGAGAGAGGGGCAAGTATGTAGTCTGTTGTGAAAGAGAGGGCTTGGGAAGTGAGTCAGTTGTTGTTCACTGATGATACAGCGCTGGTGGCTGATTTGGATGAGAAACCAGAAGCTGGTGACTGAGTTTGGTAAAGTGTGTGAAAGAAGGCTGAGCGTAAATGTGAATAAGAGCAAGGTTATTAGGTACAGTAGGGTTGAGGAACAAGTCAATTGGGTGGTAAGTTTTTGTCTGTTTCCTGGTGCTTCCTTGCTGATGCAGGAAACAGCAATTAAGTATGATAATAGATATAGTAAGATATAGGATACAGAGGAAAGAATATTACTCATGTTTCTCCAGCATGTCATAGAAGGTAATTAAGAAGGCCAGGAGTGCATGGTTTGAAATCTTTCCTCTGTATTATTTTCCAAAATAAGGAAAAGGGAAGAGTTAAGTGTGGATTTTTTCCTCTAAAGCTTAGTAATCTGTTTCTGATGATAACTAGTTCATATGGGAAGTGATAACTAGTTCATATGGGAAGTAGGATATTCATTGAAAAGAATGAATTTTCACATATGCATACAATACACTTAATAATGCCTCATATTTGCAGGACATGCAGTATTAACATAGTATAGCATGACAAATTTCATGCAGATTGTCTTATGAGCTCCCAGCATTAGCTAATGAGAAACTAAGTAGAGTTGTCAAATGAACAGTGTACCCATGGACGTTTCAAGGTACTTAAGCTGAAGCTATACTTGCCTTTTTTTTTACTTTTACTTGAATTGGGATAGCTGAAAAATGTGTGGAAAGAGAGAATGTTATCTGAGAGGGCAAAAATGGGTGTGATTGAAGGAATATTAGTTCCAGCAATATTATACGGATGCAAGGCATGGGCTATAGATAAGGTTGTGTGGAGGAGGATGGATGTGTTGGAAATGAGGTGGTGTGATTAAGTAATGAATGGGTAAGAGAGAGAGGTCCAGTGAAAAAGAGTGTGGTTGAGGGAGCTGAAGAAAATGTGCTGAAAAGGTGTGGACATATGGAAAGAATGAGTGAGAAAAGGTTGACAAAAGAGGACTCATGTGTCAAAAGGAGGGAACAAGAGGAACAGGGAGACCAAATGTGAGATGAAAGGATTGAGTGAAAAAGATTTTGAGTGACTGGACTGGGGCTTGAATATATAGCAGGGTTAAAGGCATGCTTAGGATAGGGTGAATTAGAATATTTGTTGCTTAAAAAGGTATGAATGTTCTTGAGTGTATGAGTGTGTTTCATTATTACATGGAGAGGGTTAAGTAAGAACCCCTGTATTCATGTGAAACTCGTATGTGACATCATGGGAATAGAGAAGTTAACTGTAAAACATGATGCACATGAAATTAATTCATGTTGGATTTTTTTTTTTTTCTTTTTTCATACTATTTGCCATTTCCCGCGATAGCGAGGTAGCGTTAAGAACAGAGGACTGGGTTTTTGAGGGAATACCCTCACCTGGCCCCCTTCTCTGTTCCTTCTTTTGGAAAATTAAAAAAAAAAAAAAAATATACATTGAAAAGAATGAATTTTCACATATGCATACAATACACTTAATAATGCCTCATATTTGCAGGACATGCAGTATTAACATAGTATAGCATGACAAATTTCATGAAGATTGTTGGATTATTTTGTAAAATATTAGTATGTGTTTCAAAGGTAAGAAACCTAATTTTCGTGTGTTTATGATACAGAGTGAGTATCCCTTACCCAAAATCTCTGGGACCAGAAGTGTTTTGGATTTTGGATTTTTTTTGGATTTTGGAATGTTTGCATACACACAGTGAGTTTTATGTATATGTGTTTGTATATGATTAGATGGGCCATTCATCGTCTGTTTCCAGGAGCTACCTTGCTGACACAGGAAACGGCAGTCCACTATAATAGAAAATAGATAATAACATAATAAGTTATGGAAAACAGGATGGTATGGAAACAGATGAGTTAAGAGTTGAGACATACCTCAGTGTTTCGACTGTTCAACGTTCTTCCTCGAGAGATACTGATTCCAGCATTCGGTGGGACCACTTTGTTTATGTCGTGCTGAGACTTGCACAGTGTAAATAAAGCAGTACTTGTCATTGCAAGGCCCTGTAGTGGGATGAGGCAAGAATACAGCATGAGGGCCTAAGCAAACAAATAAGAAAGATATTAGAAACGCCTTTCATCACTACCAAAGACACTGGTAACACAAGGTCTGGTTTCACATCTGATCACATCAGGCAGCAGAGATCACTGTGAACAAGTGGAGGTTGCAGGACAAATGATCTAATCAGAAAGCAACATGACTGGATGACCATCACTTTCTGGGGAATATGGTCCTGCTGAATGCTGGAATCAGTATCTTCTGAGGAAGACCATTGAAGGGTCAAAACGTTGAAGGATGTCTGACCCAAGTCTAAACACAAAATCCATTTATGTTCCATTTACACCTTATACACATAGCCTGAAGGTAATTCATTTAAAATTTTAATAATTTTGCACATGAAACAAAGTATGTGGAACATTGAACTATCAGAAAGCTAAGTTGTCACAACCTCAGCTTTTGTAAATGTATCCTCCAGAGTTATCTGCCTCATTAACAATGGTTTTTGTCTTGGAAGTCTCTCTTTGATTTTATAAACAGACAGGACTTCTTGCTTTGTTACGAATTCATGCTGCTCTAGTCTTTCAATGTCCATCACTCATTTTTACCATAACATCTATATGCACTTTTTCTGCAGTGTTAATAAAGTCATCCTCAACGTCTTACCATGATCACCTTGATTCAGAACCATTTCAGCTAATTCACTATTGGTCAGTGAATGAACAGCTGGAGTCTCACTATCTGCAGGCCTTTTTGACATTTTCAGCAATATCTTTGTACTACAGAGCAGGGAATAAGCAGAAAACACAGTGAGTAATGCATGTAGGTCTGGTGGTGATGATGATCAGTAACAAACTGGTGCCAACAGAGCTTCAGAGCCTAGCATGGGTAAGTCAGGTCAGAAGTGGAATTTTTCCATTGTAACATCATGTTGCTGCTCAAAAAGTTTTGGACTTTTAGATTAGGGACACAACCTGTACTAAATCAGAAAATTGTTTTGTAGATTTCATTTATTTTCTCCTCTAAAGTACTGAACCATCTGACTTGCAATATTTATTTGAAGGCCACAAGTAAGTGAATCTGAGCTTCATCCAGAAGAGGGTCAGCATAAATGCTTAGATGCGGATTCCTGGATCACCTACTTTAATGAGGTAAGAATTAGTGATCACATAAAGATTGTTGAGAGATGGATTAGGGATTGTGAAAAAGTGTATTGAGTAATGCGAGTGAAATTAGGCACAGGAGAAGATCCAAGGAAACAAATGGCAGCAAAGTGAGGGAATATGTTGTAAGAGGAATGCTGTTGGTGGGTATGATATTGAGGGACATGAATAATCCCAGTCTGATACAACAGCTAGAATATATAGATACTTGTGTGAGAACGCTGTATCCAGCATGTGTTAGAAATCTAAAGTAATCACTCACTTTTGTGTGGATAAGGTCTTTGAAGAAGTTAACTCTGGGCTTACACATTATTGCCTCTTTTCATGAAGCACACTTGGGATTGTTATCATCTTGTTCATAATCTTCTGTATCTCATTTTGTATTCAAGCTGTGGCTTGATTTAACATTGATTTTTGACTAAGTGATAACAAAATGTTTATTGAGTTTGCATTGAAGAACTTTTAATGCAGCTAGAGGATAAAAAATATACATCCCTTTGGACCAAGTATTAGTCAGATTTTGGAGTTTTATGTGTCTAGAAATACTTGAGCCACAAATTATGGACCGAACAGATTGGAACCTTTATAGAATGTTTGGTAAGCCTGATGCAGGTTTATAAATTATTTGTTTTTCTTTTATGTGTGTTTGCATTTTCCTGTCATAGCGTGGTACGAAGAAATAAGTAGGCCTTAGACAAAATCTTCTAGCTTAGTTCTTTCCATTGATCCATACTTTGAAAGTAACTGTATATTCACTTTTGTTCTCTTATTTCATATGTGTAAATGTGCTTTAGTTACAAAATGTAACAGTCAGTACTGGAGAAGCTTGCTCCAAGTTGGTGGTAATCCTGAATGCACTGGACACTGGATTTTGTGAGTTTACTTATTTTTTTGATCATCAACCTACATTACACAATTTACTTTTATGAGGATAACACAATCACACTTTTTCCCCTTTGACAAAATACAGGAGGGACAAATTGAAGATGATCTCACGCTTCGGCGAGCTATTTTCTTTGGTGGTGTTGAACCTCAGCTTAGAGCCAACGTGTGGCCATTCCTTCTCCACAGTTATGACTTCCGCACTACATTCCAGCAGCGCCAACTTATCATGGAGGAGAAACATCAGATCTATCAGAGAATCAAGTATGACCTTGTCAAGACATAGTTTTTTTTTTTTTTTTTTTTTTTTTTTTTTACTTTGTCGCTGTCTCCCGCGTTTGCGAGGTAGCGCAAGGAAACAGACGAAAGAAATGGCCCAACCCCCCCCCCATACACATGTACATACACACGTCCACACACGCAAATATACATACCTACACAGCTTTCCATGGTTTACCCCAGACGCTTCACATGCCTTGATTCAATCCACTGACAGCACGTCAAACCCTGTATACCACATCGCTCCAATTCACTCTATTCCTTGCCCTCCTTTCACCCTCCTGCATGTTCAGGCCCCGATCACACAAAATCTTTTTCACTCCATCTTTCCACCTCCAATTTGGTCTCCCTCTTCTCCTCGTTCCCTCCACCTCCAACACATATATCCTCTTGGTCAATCTTTCCTCACTCATTCTCTCCATGTGCCCAAACCATTTCAAAACACCCTCTTCTGCTCTCTCAACCACGCTCTTTTTATTTCCACACATCTCTCTTACCCTTACGTTACTTACTCGATCAAACCACCTCACACCACACATTGTCCTCAAACATCTCATTTCCAGCACATCCATCCTCCTGCGCACAACTCTATCCATAGCCCACGCCTCGCAACCATACAACATTGTTGGAACCACTATTCCTTCAAACATACCCATTTTTGCTTTCCGAGATAATAGTTAGACAAGACATAGTTAGCTCTGCAATTTTGATTAGTCTTTAGCCAAATTCTGAAGATACAGTATATGCCTGGTAATACCATTTATTTTATCCACCAGCTGCCACTTTCATTGTGTTCAGCAACCTCTTTTTTATACACCTATCAAGTATGTATATGTGCATCCATAAACATTTCTCCTGCATTTAAGAAAACCTTATTTTTTGAAGCCAAATTTAGAATGTAGAGTACCTTCCTTCAATAATTTTACAAACACATGTTTTTCCTCCAATCTCATCAGAGCTCTTAATATATTATTTAGATATTTGAACTCATCGTATTCTTTTTATTCAGTTGACTATTATACTATATAAAGTCTTGTGGCATTATACTTTATATTGCTTGTAAGCCATAAGGAAGGCAACTACAGATTGGTTTTATTTGATAATTCATTTAGCACCCTTATGAGTTTTTTTTGTTTTTGCCAAAACTTGATTCAGACCTGCATTTACTTTTTCACACAGTTCAGTTAGAGAAAACATGTCTGGTGAAGAGCAAGACTGGTTCAGAAGAAATGTTCTGTGCACAGTTGAAAAGGATGTTGTTCGCACTGACCGATCTAACCCGTGCTTTGCTGGTAATGATAACCCTAACTTGGAGAAGATGAAGAGAATTCTTTTGAACTTTGCTGTGCATAATCCAGTTATGGGGTAAGTAAATATTTAGGCTAGAAAATTGTTGCTTAAGTATTTGGAAAAACTCCCCTTCTTTCCATATTGTTTTCTGTGCTAGTTCTTTTTAGAAACTTTGTTATCATTTACATATTTTCACTTTGTGTTTTCTGCTTTCTGCATTTTTTTCTTAGTTTGTTTTTATTACAAATGGCAGCTAGAGAGTGGATGTGTGCAGATGTGACCTTTCTTTTTCTGTTCCTTGTGGTACCTTGCTAACATGGGAAATGCTGGCCAAGAATGAAAAAAGATTTATGTTCTTATTTATGTTTTCCTTATTCAGATTGACCGACAGATGTAGGGTTAAAACAACTAGAGGAACTAATATGAAATGAAGAAAGAAACTTTTTAAAAAATTGTGAAAAATACTTTTTCAGTTTAAGAATGGTGTATGAATGGAGTAAGATGACTGAAGACATGGTTAATGTAGACAGCATACATAGAAATGTACATTGTATGGTTATAAAGAATGATCAAGATAGTGTAAAACTCCCTTCCTGTACAATACAGATATGTAATTACATCATATGGCATTCAAAGATTTGTTAAGTTTTGATATATATCTGGTATCCAGGGAAACATTTTTGATAGCCCATTTAATAAGTAGTCAAAACATAGGTCTGGTTAAATCACTGTGTTCTTTGTTTGATCTGTATTGACTTTAAGAACTGTTTTTCTTCATAGGTATCTTTTGCCTATCATAATGTCTACAGTGACAGAAGGTGTACTTGTTACCCTGTACGTAAATTTTAAAATGTGTCAAAATTGTCTGTTCTTCAGTTTCTTAACCTTTAAAAATGCTAATTTTGGAGCACATGTCACATGCAGCTGTTGTCACAATTCACAGCAGTATTACAAAATGGAACACAGACAGCTGTATAATCCAAACTTTGTCCAGCAAATTGCAGACTTCATTATGCAGAGAATCAGCTCAGACAAAATTATGCTTCATCAAGAGAACTGTAGAATAAAACCAAACTGAAGAGCACCATCAACAACCCAGCATTAATATGATCATCATCAGCAATTATTTCATTTTATTCACTGCCTTGATTACACATAGGGTTTGATGTTGATAAAGTGTAATAACTGGAAAGCATATAACAAACTGCACATTTTCCTCTACAAAACCATCAGAAACCAACTCTTTTGAATGATAAAGAAATCCACTCTTCCCATTCCATCCCACACCACACACATGAAGCATTTCTAACCACAACCAACAGTTTTCTTTTCCAAAGGAACACACAGACATATTCAAAATACTACTCTTGAACACACTGACATATGCAAACTACTACTTATAAATCAAACGAACCAGCCATTCCACTAAATAGAATCCACCCCACAACAATCGGTCTCTCATTTTCCACTCCTGCTGACAGTCAGGGTGCAGTTAAATCCTAAGAGAACTCTGCAAGTGGCCCTGACAACATATCAGACTTCCACTTCAAATGCTCAGGCATATATACAATTCAAGTACTTACAGATATCTCAACCACCCTTGGTTCAACCACAAAATCTCAGTCTCATGGTAATCTACAAGTATAATACCCTTCCCGAAACCATCTAAGTATTCCAGATCCTCTTCTCATTACAAAGGAGTCCACAATTTTCCTGTTACTTATCGTAGTGCAGCCTTGAAGCCTCAGGATTTTGTGAGACTAAGGCAGTGAGCCCCAAACTGATGTGGGGGAAAATGTTCAATGTTCAATTTTTTTTTCATAGGTATACACAAGGAATGTCCGATATATTAGCACCGATTTTGGCTGAAGTGCGTAACGAGGCAGACGTTTTTTGGTGTTTTACTGGTCTCATGAGCAAGACTATCTTCGTAACATCACCAAAGGATGAGGACATGGAGAAGAATCTGGTTAGTAAGAATTTGAATGATTATTCATCATAAGGTATTAAAGGCTCCATCAAATTCATATTATAGACACAAGAGCATGAGAGCAAATGACATGAGGATACTGGGTAAGGAATGGGATGTATTTAGGGAAGCAGTGATGGCATGTGCAAGAGATGCATGTGGCAGAAGAAAGGTGGGAGGTCTGCAGATTAAAAAAGGTAGTGAGTGGTGGTATGAAGAAGTAAAGTTGTTGGTGAAAGAGAAAGAGAGTGTTTGGATGATATTACAAGGAAGGAGTGCAAATGACCAGAAGAGGCATGAAAAAAAAATTGACAGGAGGTTAAGAGGAAGGTGCAAGGGTTGAAAAAGAGGGCAAATGAGAGTTGGGGTGAGAGAGTATCATCAAACTTTAAGGGGAATAGACAGATGTTTTGTAAGCAGGTAGATAATGTTTGTAAGACAGGAGAACAAATTTGAACATTAGTGAAAGGGGCAATGGGGAAGTAATAACGGGTAGTGATGAAGTGAGAAGATCGAGTGAGTATTTTGAAGGTTTGTTGAATGTGTTTCATGATAGAGTGGCAGATGTGAGGCGTTTTGGTTAGGGTGATGTACGAATTAAAAGGGTCTGGGAGAATGTTTTGGTCAAGAAAAAAAGAGGTAGTGAAAGCTTTGTAGAAGATGAAATCCAGCAAGGCGGTGGGTTTGGATGTAATTGCAGTAGAATTGATTACGAAAAGGGGTGATTGTGTTGTTGATTGGTTGGTAAGGGTATTCATTGTATGTGTGGATCAAGATGAAGTGCTTGAGGATTAGCAGAATGCATGCATAGTGCCATTGTACAAGGGCAAAGGGGATAAAGGTGAGTGTTCAAACTACAGAGGCATACGTTTGTTGAGTATTCTTGGGAAATTGTATGGGAGGGGATTGATTGTGAGGATGAAGGCATGTACAAAGCATCAGATCAGACTGGGGAGGAGCAGTGTGGTTTCAGAAGTGATAGAGGATGTGTGGATTAGGTGTTTGCTTTGAAGAATGTGTATGAGAAATATTTAAAAAAGTAGACGGATTTGTTTGTGGTATTTATGGATCTGGAGTTGATATAGATGCTTTATGGAAGGTTTAATAGTATACGGTGTGGGAGGTAAACTGCTAGAAGCATTGAAATGTTTTTACCAAGGATGTAAGGCATGTGTGCGATTAGGAAGAGAGGAGGTGATTGGTTTTCATTGAAGGTTGATCTGTGGTAGGTATGTGTAATGTCCCCATAGTTGTTTAATTTGTTTATGGATGGGGTGGTTAGGGAGGTAAATGCAAGAGTTTTAGAGAGAGGGGCTAATATGCAGTCAGTTAGGGATGAGAGGGCCTGGGAAATGAGTCAGTTGTTGTTTGCCAATTCTACATCTCTGGTGGCCGATTAAAGTGAGAAACTGTGGAAGTTGGTGACTGAGTTTGGAAAAGGGTCTGAAAGGAGAAAGTTGTGAGTAAATGTGAATAAGAGTAAGGTTATTAGGTTCATTAGGGTTGACGGACAAGTTAATTGGGATGTAAGTTTGAATGGAGAAAAATTGGAGAAAGTGAAGTTTTTTAGATATCTGGGAGTGGACTTAAGCAGCAGATGGAACCATAGAAGCAGAGGTGAGTCACAGGGTAGGGGGTAGGCTCTGGAAAGGATGAAGAAAGGGTGGAAGGAAAGAACATTATCTCGGAGAGCAAAAGTGGGGACGTTTGAAAGAATAGTAGTTCCAACAATATTATATGGTTGCGAGGCATGGACGTTTGTGTAAATAAATTATACATTTCCTTTTTTCCATAGCCAGAGGTTGAATCATTGTGACATTCATTTTTTTCATTCATTTCAAGCTAGAAGTTTCAGTTTTCTAAATTGTTTCTTACATTTTTCATATGTATATATATGTATGTGTGTGTGTGTGTATATGTGCGTATGTATGTGTATGTGTGTGTATGTGTATATGTATATATATATGTATATTATCCCTGATGATACAGCGCTGGTGGCTGATTCATGTGAGAAACTGCAGAAGCTGGTGACTGAGTTTGGTAAAGTGTGTGGAAGAAGAAAGTTAAGAGTAAATGTGAATAAGAGCAAGGTTATTAGGTACAGTAGGGTTGAGGGTCAAGTCAATTGGGAGGTGAGTTTGAATGGAGAAAAACTGGAGGAAGTGAAGTGTTTTAGATATCTGGGAGTGGATCTGGCAGCGGATGGAACCATGGAAGCGGAAGTGGATCATAGGGTGGGGGAGGGGGCGAAAATTTTGGGAGCCTTGAAAAATGTGTGGAAGTCGAGAACATTATCTCGGAAAGCAAAAATGGGTATGTTTGAAGGAATAGTGGTTCCAACAATGTTGTATGGTTGCGAGGCGTGGGCTATGGATAGAGTTGTGCGCAGGAGGATGGATGTGCTGGAAATGAGATGTTTGAGGACAATGTGTGGTGTGAGGTGGTTTGATCGAGTAAGTAACGTAAGGGTAAGAGAGATGTGTGGAAATAAAAAGAGCGTGGTTGAGAGAGCAGAAGAGGGTGTTTTGAAATGGTTTGGGCACATGGAGAGAATGAGTGAGGAAAGATTGACCAAGAGGATATATGTGTCGGAGGTGGAGGGAACGAGGAGAAGAGGGAGACCAAATTGGAGGTGGAAAGATGGAGTGAAAAAGATTTTGTGTGATCGGGGCCTGAACATGCAGGAGGGTGAAAGGAGGGCAAGGAATAGAGTGAATTGGAGCGATGTGGTATACAGGGGTTGACGTGCTGTCAGTGGATTGAATCAAGGCATGTGAAGCGTCTGGGGTAAACCATGGAAAGCTGTGTAGGTATGTATATTTGCGTGTGTGGACGTGTGTATGTACATGTGTATGGGGGGGGGTTGGGCCATTTCTTTCGTCTGTTTCCTTGCGCTACCTCGCAAACGCGGGAGACAGCGACAAAGTATAAAAAAAAAAAAAAAAAAAAATTATCCCTGGGGATAGGGGTGAAAGAATACTTCCCACGTATTCCTCGCGTGTCGTAGAAAGCGACTAGAGGGGACGGGAGCGGGGGGCCAGAAATCCTCCCCTCCTTGTATTAACTTTCTAAAATGGGAAACAGAAGAAGGAGTCACGCGGGGAGTGCTCATCCTCCTCGAAGGCTCAGAGTGGGCTGCCTAAATGTGTGTGGATGTAACCAAGATGTGAAAAAAGGAGAGATAGGTAGTATGTTTGAGGAAAGGAACCTGGATGTTTTGGCTCTGAGTGAAACGAAGCTCAAGGGTAAAGGGGAAGAGTGGTTTGGGAATGTCTGGGGAGTAAAGTCAGGGGTTAGTGAGAGGACAAGAGCAAGGGAAGGAGTAGCAATACTTCTGAAACAGGAGTTGTGGGAGTATGTGATAGAGTGTAAGAAAGTAAATTCTCGATTAATATGGGTAAAACTGAAAGTTGATGGAGAGAGGTGGGTGATTATTGGTGCATATGCACCTGGGCATGAGAAGAAAGATCAAGAGAGGCAAGTGTTTTGGGAGCAGCTGAATGAGTGTGTTAGTGGTTTTGATGCACGAGACCGGGTTATAGTGATGGGTGATTTGAATGCAAAGGTGAGTAATGTGGCAGTTGAGGGAATAATTGGTATACATGGGGTGTTCAGTGTTGTAAATGGAAATGGTGAAGAGCTTGTAGATTTATGTGCTGAAAAAGGACTGATGATTTGGAATACCTGGTTTAAAAAGCGAGATATACATAAGTATACTTATGTAAGTAGGAGAGATTGCCAGAGAGCGTTATTGGATTACGTGTTAATTGACAGGCGTACGAAAGAGAGACTTTTGGATGTTAATGTGCTGAGAGGTGCAACTGGAGGGATGTCTGATCATTATCTTGTGGAGGCTAAGGTGAAGATTTGTATGGGTTTTCAGAAAAGAAGAGTGAATGTTGGGGTGAAGAGGGTGGTGAGAGTAAGTGAGCTTGAGAAGGAGACCTGTGTGAGGAAGTACCAGGAGAGACTGAGTACAGAATGGAAAAAGGTGAGAACAATGGAAGCAAGGGGAGTGGGGGAGGAATGGGATGTATTTAGGGAATCAGTGATGGATTGCGCAAAAGATGCTTGTGGCATGAGAAGAGTGGGAGGTGGGTTGATTAGAAAGGGTAGTGAGTGGTGGGATGAAGAAGTAAGAGTATTAGTGAAAGAGAAGAGAGAGGCATTTGGACGATTTTTGCAGGGAAAAAATGCAATTGAGTGGGAGATGTATAAAAGAAAGAGACAGGAGGTCAAGAGAAAGGTGCAAGAGGTGAAAAAAAGGGCAAATGAGAGTTGGGGTGAGAGAGTATCATTAAATTTTAGGGAGAATAAAAAGATGTTCTGGAAAGAGGTAAATAAAGTGCGTAAGACAAGGGAGCAAATGGGAACTTCAGTGAAGGGCGCAAATGGGGAGGTGATAACAAGTAGTGGTGATGTGAGAAGGAGATGGAGTGAGTATTTTGAAGGTTTGCTGAATGTGTTTGATGATAGAGTGGCAGATATAGGGTGTTTTGGTCGAGGTGGTGTGCAAAGTGAGAGGGTTAGGGAAAATGATTTGGTAAACAGAGAAGAGGTAGTGAAAGCTTTGTGTAAGATGAAAGCCGGCAAGGCAGCAGGTTTGGATGGTATTGCAGTGGAATTTATTAAAAAAGGGGGTGACTGTATTGTTGACTGGTTGGTAAGGTTATTTAATGTATGTATGACTCATGGTGAGGTGCCTGAGGATTGGCGGAATGCGTGCATAGTGCCATTGTACAAAGGCAAAGGGGATAAGAGTGAGTGCTCAAATTACAGAGGTATAAGTTTGTTGAGTATTCCTGGTAAATTATATGGGAGGGTATTGATTGAGAGGGTGAAGGCATGTACAGAGCATCAGTTTGGGGAAGAGCAGTGTGGTTTCAGAAGTGGTAGAGGATGTGTGGATCAGGTGTTTGCTTTGAAGAATGTATGTGAGAAATACTTAGAAAAGCAAATGGATTTGTATGTAGCATTTATGGATCTGGAGAAGGCATATGATAGAGTTGATAGAGATGCTCTGTGGAAGGTATTAAGAATATATGGTGTGGGAGGAAAGTTGTTAGAAGCAGTGAAAAGTTTTTATCGAGGATGTAAGGCATGTGTACGTGTAGGAAGAGAGGAAAGTGATTGGTTCTCAGTGAATGTAGGTTTGCGGCAGGGGTGTGTGATGTCTCCATGGTTGTTTAATTTGTTTATGGATGGGGTTGTTAGGGAGGTAAATGCAAGAGTTTTGGAAAGAGGGGCAAGTATGAAGTCTGTTGGGGATGAGAGAGCTTGGGAAGTGAGTCAGTTGTTCTTCGCTGATGATACAGCGCTGGTGGCTGATTCATGTGAGCAACTGCAGAAACTGGTGACTGAGTTTGGTAAAGTGTGTGGAAGAAGAAAGTTAAGAGTAAATGTGAATAAGAGCAAGGTTATTAGGTACAGTAGGGTTGAGGGTCAAGTCAATTTGGAGGTGAGTTTGAATGGAGAAAAACTGGAGGAAGTGAAGTGTTTTAGATATCTGGGAGTGGATCTGGCAGCGGATGGAACCATGGAAGCGGAAGTGGATCATAGGGTGGGGGAGGGGGCGAAAATTCTGGGGGCCTTGAAGAATGTGTGGAAGTCGAGAGCATTATCTCGGAAAGCAAAAATGGGTATGTTTGAAGGAATAGTGGTTCCAACAATGTTGTATGGTTGCGAGGCGTGGGCTATGGATAGAGTTGTGCGCAGGAGGATGGATGTGCTGGAAATGAGATGTTTGAGGACAATGTGTGGTGTGAGGTGGTTTGATCGAGTGAGTAACGTAAGGGTAAGAGAGATGTGTGGAAATAAAAAGAGCGTGGTTGAGAGAGCAGAAGAGGGTGTTTTGAAGTGGTTTGGGCACATGGAGAGGATGAGTGAGGAAAGATTGACCAAGAGGATATATGTGTCAGAGGTGGAGGGAACAAGGAGAAGAGGGAGACCAAATTGGAGGTGGAAAGATGGAGTGAAAAAGATTTTGTGTGATCGGGGCCTGAACATGCAGGAGGGTGAAAGGAGGGCAAGGAATAGAGTGAATTGGATCGATGTGGTATACCGGGGTTGACGTGCTGTCAGTGGATTGAATCAAGGCATGTGAAGCGTCTGGGGTAAACCATGGAAAGCTGGGTAGGTATGTATATTTGCGTGTGTGGACGTATGTATATACATGTGTATGGGGGGGGGGGTTGGGCCATTTCTTTCGTCTGTTTCCTTGCGCTACCTCGCAAACGCGGGAGACAGCGACAAAGTATAATTAAAAAAAAAAATAATAAAAAAAGTTTGAATGGAGAAAAATTGGAGAAAGTGAAGTTTTTTAGATATCTGGGAGTGGACTTAAGCAGCAGATGGAACCATAGAAGCAGAGGTGAGTCACAGGGTAGGGGGTAGGCTCTGGAAAGGATGAAGAAAGGGTGGAAGGAAAGAACATTATCTCGGAGAGCAAAAGTGGGGACGTTTGAAGGAATAGTAGTTCCAACAATATTATATGGTTGCGAGGCATGGGCTATAGATAAGGTTCTTTGAAGGAAGGTGGATTTGTTGGAGATGAAATGTTTGAGGACAGGATGTGGTGTGAGGTGGTTTGATCAAGTATGTAATGAAAGGGAAAGAGAGATGTACGGAAATATAAAGAGTGTGGTTGAGAGAGCAGAAGAGGGTGTGTTAAAATGGTTTGGACATATGGAGAGAATGAGTGTGGAAAGGTTGACAGAGAGGATATATGTGTCAGAGGTGAACAGAGGGAGGGAACAAGGAGAAGTAGTAGACCAAATTGGAGGTGGAAGGATGAAGTGAAAAAGATTTTGAGTGATTGGGGCCTGAACATACGGGAGGGTGAGAGGTGTGCAAGGAATAGAGTGAAATGGAACGATGTGGTATACCAAGGTCGACAAGCTGTCAGTGGACTGAACCAGGGCATGTGAAACGTCTGGGATAAACCATGGAAAGTTTTGTGGGTCCTGGATGTGGATAGGGAGCTGTGGTTTCAGTGCATTACACATGATAGCTAGAGACTGAGTGTGAATGAATGTGGCCTTTTTTGTTTTCCTGGTGCTACCTCACTGAAGCATGGGGGTAGCGATGTTGTTTCCTGTTGGGTGGGGTAGCGCCAGGAATGGATGAAGGCTAGCAAGTATGAATATATACATGTGTATATACATGTATGTGTGTATAAGTATGTATGTATATGTGTATATGTTGATATTTATGTATGTACATGTGTATGTGTTGATATTTATGTATGTATAAGTGTATACGTTGATATTTGTATGTATATGGACATCTATGTACATTAATGTGTATATGAGTGGATGGGCCATTCTTCTTCTGTTTCCTGGCGCAGCCTCGCTGAAGTGGGAAACAGTGATCAAGTATGATGAACAGAATAAGTAAATTATGATATCTATGGTGATAGGGAAGAAAGAATACTTCCCATGTATTCCCTGTGTGTTGCAAAAGGCAACCAAAAGGGGAGGGAGCGAGAGGCTGGAAATCCTCCCCTCCAGTTTTTTTTTACTTTTCCAAAAGAATGAACAGAAAAGGGACCTAGTGAAGATTTTTCCTCTTAGGCTCAGTCCTCTGTTCTTAACACTACCTCGCTAGTGTGGGAAATGGTGAATATGTATTAAAAAAAGGAATATGATTATGTTTAGACATTGCAGTCATCAGTTTGCTATATGATCCATCTATTTACTATAACCTGTGCATATCTTTATAGGCTAGCAACTAATTTCTCAACTATTCACTGTATGCAGAGTTACTTAAGGGAGTTACTTCGATTGATGACACCACGCTTCTTCTATCATATGGCCAAGCAGCAAGATGGGATGGATCTACTCTTCTGTCATCGCTGGATACTCCTGTATGTCACTGCTGAAGGATATATTTACCATGTCTTCCCTTATGTTCCTCTCCCAGACCAGAATTCCTGGTCGCCTGTCTGGGGACTTGCAATGCACCGGTGGCTCATAGGTCAAAATATGTTCATTATTTCTCTGCTTTTGCATGAAGTGCAGCCTTGAAGCTGCAAAAGTTCCATAACGGTGGTTCTAGAATTACTTGTTGATGATATGGGCTAATCTAGGGCAAATGAAGCATTCAGGGGAAACCACAGAAAGGCTTTTGGCCTGGTTATGGATGGGCAGTTGTATTTGATTCATTGTACATGACAGCTAGAAAGTGGATGAGAGTGAAAGAGTCCATATCTTTGTCTGTTTGGTGCTACCTTGCAAGTGCAGGAAATGGAAAATTATTTTGAAAGACATTTCTTATTCATATTTGTTCACCATTTCCCACCAGAGCCAATATTCTTAGGCACACCCCACAGACCTCTCTGTGGTTTCCCGCAGTTTCCCTTAACCACTTCACATACCCTGGTTCAGCCCATGGACAGCACGTCATTCTCTATATACCACATCACTCCAATTTGCTATATCTTATGCATTTCTCAGACCCTCTTAAAAGTTAAGGCCCTGAATCCTCAAATCATTTCACTTCATTTTTCATTTCTTATTTGATCTTCATTTTCTCCTTGTTCACTCCACTTCTGATATGTATATTGTCTTAGCATCACTTTACTCATCCTCTACATGTTATCATATCATTTTGGCACACACTCATTAGCTGTCTCATATATTCTCTTCTTTCTGCCACATCTCTCTGTTACCGTGTTGTTCCTTACTCAGTCAATCCTTCTTACCCCACATATTGTCTTGAAGTATTGAATTTCCAACACATCCACCCTTGTATATACTTTTTGATATAGGACCCATACCTCACATTCTTACTACACTGTTGAGATTACTATACCATTTAACATATCCATCTTTGACCTCACCATATTTTGATGCACTCATCTGTGCACCTAAGACCTAACTCCCTTTTTGGCTAACTTCAGTTTCCGTGGTTGCACCTTCTGTCGTATCCACTCCTCAGTATTTGTAATACTCCACTTTCTCCGGGTTCTACATTCAAGGTAAAACTTTCACATTTTACACACTCATCACTTACTCCTTTACATACCTCACAAAGAAACACACACAAAAGAACTGCACCTTTTATCCTGATGTCCTGTTTGGTTGACACAGCTGGCTTCCTGAGTACCACAGAAACCCTGTTAGAGGGGATCCTGGAACATGGCTCCATAGAAGGGTATTCTTGGACAACAAGGTACAGGTAAAAGTATGTATTTTACATGGAAAAGTTTTAAAAGTTGGGTATATTGGTCTTGGTCACAGCTTCAGAATATGAAATGATATGAATCTTGGGTTGAAATACTGTTTGCTTGCCTTTATGGCCTGTAATTGAGTCAGGGAATGATTACAATTTTAAGACGTTTTCTATTGATTCGCCACGTATATATTGGATATATATCAGCTCGGGGATGCATTTTGAGATACTTTCCATGATTATTTCAAGCTTAGAAGTGTTTGATTGTGGTATATTTTGATTTAAAAAAAAAATATTTTTTGCTATTTAGAAAAAGTTTTTTGGCTGTAATATACCCTGAACCCACAGTATTTGGTATTTTTCTCAAGGAAACAGGTTAGAGTCCAAACCTCAGTACAGGGAATATTTTTTGAGCTGAATATTAATCTGGAGTTGAAATATTGTTTGGCCATCTGTACGACCTGTAATGAAGTCATGAAATGATGACAGTTTTAAAACATTTCCTGTTGATTTGCTTTGTATTCATTGGGTACCTTTCAGCTAGGGGAAGCGTTACGAGTTATTTTTGTTGATAATGTGAAGTATAGAAGTGCTTGATTATGTTCATATATGTTATATTTCGAAACCTCAATTTATTATTATTATTATTATTTATTTATATTTATTTTGTGTTGTCGCTGTCTCCTGCGGTAGCGAGGTAGCGCAAGGAAGCATTACGAGTTATTTTTGTTGATAATGTGAAGTAGAGAAGTGCTTGATTATGTTCATATATGTTATATTTCGAAATCTCCTCAGTCGTTACGTCGTTAAGCTGACCAGCCAATGACGGTAGAGCGCGTCTTGTGAGGAGGGCAGTCGATCAGTGGACAGTGAAATGTCAGCATATTTATATTTATTTTGTGTTGTTGCTGTCTCCCGCGGTAGCGAGGTAGCGCAAGGAAACAGACGAAAGAATGGCCCAACCCACCCACATACACATGTATATACATACACGTCCACACACGCAAATATACATACCTAAACATCTCAATGTATACATATAATTACACACACAGACATATACATATATATACATGTACATAATTCATACTGTCTGCCTTTATTCATTCCCATTGCCACCCCGCCCCCCTCATGTGTGCGAGGTAGCGCTAGGAAAAGACAACAAAGGCCACATTCGTTCACACTCAGTCTCTAGCTGTCATGTATAATGCACCGAAACCACAGTTCCCTTTCCACATCTAGGCCCCACAAAACTTTCCATGGTTTACCCCAGATGCTTCACATGCCCTGGTTCAATCCATTGACAGCATGTCAACCCTGGTATACCACATCATTCCAATTCACTCTGTTCCTTGCATGCCTTTCACCCTCCTGCATGTTCAGGCCCTGATCACTCAAAATCTTTTTCACTCCATCTTTCCACCTCCAATTTGGTCTCCCACTTCTTGTTCCCTCCACCTCTGACACATATATCCTCTTTGTCAACCTTTCATCACTCATTCTCTCCATGTGACCAAACCATTTAAAAACACCCTCTTTTGCTCTCTCAACCACACTCTTTTTATTACCACTCATCTTTCTTACCCTTTCATTACTTACTCGATCAAACCACCTCACACCACATATTGTCCTCATACATCTCATTTCCAGCACATCCACCCTCCTCTGCATTACTCTATCTGTAGCCCATGCCTCGCAACGATATAACATGGTTGGAACCACTATTCTTTCAAACATACCCATTTTTGCTTTCCGAGATAACGTTCTCGCCTTCCACACATTTTTCAACACTCCCAGAACTTTCACCCCCTCCCCCACCCTTTGACTCACTCCCGCTTCCATGGTTCCATCCACTGCCAAATCCACTCCCAGATATCTAAAACACCTCACCTCCTCCAGTTTTTCTCCATTCAAACTTACCTCCCAGTTGACTTGTCCCTCAACCCTACTGCACCTAATAACCTTGCTCTTATTCACATTTACTCTCAGCTCTCTTCTTTCACACACTTTACACCAAACTCAGTCACCAGTTTCTGCAGTTTCTCACATGAATCAGCCACCAGCCCTGTATCATCAGCAAACAACAACTGACTCACTTCCCAAGCCCTCTCATCCATAACAGACTGCATTCTTGCCCATCTCTCCAAAAGTATTGCATTTACCTCCCTAACAACCCTATCCATAAACAAATTAAACAACCATGGAGACATCACGCACCCCTGCCACAAACCGATGTTCACTGAGAACCAATTACTTACCTCTCTTCCTACTCACACACATGCCTTACATCCTTGATAAAAACTTTTCACTGCTTCTAACATCTTGCCTCCCACACCATATATTTTTAATACCTTCCACAGAGCATCTCTATCATATGACTTCTCCAGATCCATAAAAGCTACATACAAATCCATTTGCTTTTCTAAGTATTTCTCTCACATTCTTCAAAGCAAATACCTGATCCACACATCCTCTGCCACTTCTGAAACCACACTGCTCTTCCTCAATCTGATGCTCTGTACATGCCTTCACCCTCTCTATCAATACTTTCCCATATATTTTCCCAGGAATACTCAACAAACTTATACCTCTGTAATTCGAGCACTCGCCGTTATCCCCTTTGCCTTTGTACAGTGGCACTATGCATGCATTCTGCCAATCCTTAGGCACCTTACCATAAGTCATACATTCATACATTAAATATCCTTATCAAGCAGTCAACACAGTCACCCCCTTATTAGATAAGTTCCACAGCAATACCATCCAAACCCTCTACCTTGCCAACTTTCATCTTCTGCAAAGCTTTTACTACTTCTTCTCTGTTTACCAAATCATTCTCCCTAACCTTCTCACTTTGCACACCACCTTAACCAAAACACCTTATATCTGCCACTCTGTCTTCTAACACATTCAACAAACCTTCAAAATACTCACTCCGTCTCCTTCTAACATCACCACTACTTGTTATCACCTCCCCATTTGCCCCTTCACCGATGTTCCCATTTGTTCTCTTGTCTTACGCACTTTATTTACCTCCCTCCAAAACAACTTTTTATTCTCCCTAGAATTTAATGATACTCTCTCACCCCAACTCTCATTTGCCCACTTTTTCACCTCTTGCACCTTTCTCTTGACCTCCTGCCTCTTTCTTTTATGTATCTCCCAGTCCTTTGGACTATTTCCCTGCAAAACTCGTCCAAATGCCTCTCTGCTCTTTCACTAATAATCTTGATTAATCATCCCATCACTCACTATCCTTTCTAATCTGCTCACCTCCCACCTTTCTCATGCCACAAGCATCTTTTGCACAAGCCATCACTGCTTCCCTAAATATATCTCATTCCTCCCCCACTCCCCTTACGTCCTTTGCTCTCACCTTTTTCCATTCTGCACTGTTGCTCCTGGTACTTCCTCACACAAGTCTCCTTCCCAAGCTCACTTACTCTCACCACTCTCTTAACCCCAACATTTTCTCTTTTTTTCTGAAAACCTCTACAAATCTTTACCTTTGCCTCCACAAGATAATGATCAGACATCCATCCAGTTGCACCTCTCAGCACATTAACATCCAAAAGTGTCTCTTTCGCACGCCTATCAGTTAACACGTAATCCAGTAATGCTCTCTGACCATCTTTCCTACTTACATAATAAGGAATACTCTTCATGCTGAACACGAATCTAAGGAATAAATATTGTGTGTCCGTCTTTATGACTAGTAATTATGTCATTAGATGATTAAAATCTTGAGACATTTGCTGATGATTTAGTTCGTATATGTTGGCTAGGGGAAGTATTGTGAGATATTTTACATGGTTATTTGAATTATAGAAGTGTTTGATCATGTTAGATTTCAGTTTTGGAACAAGATTTTTTTTTGAACTAAAAAGTACCCTGAACTAGTCACTTGCAATTTTTGGTATTTTTCTCAGGGAAATAGATTTGCATCAGAACCTCAGAATAAAGAATATTTTACATTTTGAATATGAATCTGGGGTCGACATATTGTTTGGCATGCATGTGAACACTTAATTCTCTCTTAATGAATAGGAACAGAGTTAGTATTAGATAACATTGCATAATGTATATGCTTGATATTGATATATAGGGATAAATTACAGTTATGTTTTATATTGTCCTGCTAGGTAACATAGTAAGAAAAGACATTTTTGTTACTTGCTTTTGTAATACCATCATACTTTTTCAGGTGCTTCAAACGAGAGTTTCCAGAAGATGAGGCACTGGCCATGTGGGAGGCATGTTGGAGTAACTATCAAACAGACTACTTCCACCTTTTCTTGGTGGTGGCCATTGTTAGTTTGTATGGAAATGATGTTGTTGACCAGAAAATGCGACCTGATGAAACTTTGCTCTATTTCACATCTTTAGCCAATCATATGGATGGCCAGATGGCATTAAAAAAGGTGAACTTTTTGTTTGTGATACGTTCTTTCTCATGAGATGAAAGATTTAGTGTGTATATTATTGCTATGACTGTAAAAATGTTTCTTATGATGTAGGTCTATATAGATGGAGAAAAGGGGATAGATGATATGCATATATAGTGCATTGGTGGAATGCATGCATAGTGCCATTGTACAGTTGCAAAGGTGATAAAGGTGAGTGTTCAAATTACAGAGGTATAAGTTTGTTGAGTATTCCTGGGAAATTATATCGGAGGGTATTGATTGAGAGGGTAAAGGCATGTACAGAGCATCAGACTGGGGAATAGCAGTGTGGTTTCAGAAGTGGTAGAGGATGGGTGGATCAGATGTTTGCTTAGAAGAATGTACGTGAGAAATACCTAGAAAAACAGATGGGTTTATATGTAACATTTATGGATCTGAGGAAGGCATATGATAGGGTTGATTTACATGGTTTGTGGAAGGTATTAAGAGTATATGGTGTGGAAGTTAAGTTGCTAGAAGCAGTGAAAGTTTTTATCAAGGATGTAAGGCATGTGTACGGGTAGGAAGAGAGGAAAGTGATTGGTTCCCAGTGAATTTTGGTTTGCGGCAGGTGTGCATGATATCTCCATGTCTGTTCAATTTGTTTATGGATGGGGTGGTTAGGGAGGTGAATGCAAGAATTTTGAAGAGAGGGGCAAGTGTGCAGTCTGTTGTGGATGAGAGGGCTTGGGAAGTGAGTCAGTTGTTGTTCGCTGATGATACAGCACTGGTGGCTGATTCAGGTGAGAAACTGCAGAAGTTGGTGACTGAGTTTGGTAAAGTGTGTGAAAGAAGAAAGCTGAGAATGAATATGAATGAGAGCAAGGTTATTAGGTACAGTAGGGTTGAGGGACAAGTTTATTGGGAGGTGAGTTTGAATGGAGAAAAACTGGAGGAAGTGAAATGTTTTAGATATCTGGGAGCGGATTTAGCAGTGGATGGAACCATGGAAGTGGAAGTGAGTCAAAGGGTAGGGGAGGGGGCAAAGGTTCTGGGAGCGTTGAAGAATGTGTGGAAGGTGAGAACGTTATGTCGGAGAGTAAAAATGGGTATGTTTGAAGGAATAGTGGTTCCAACAACATTACATGGTTGCGAGGGATGGGCTGTAGATACAGTTGTGCGGAGGAGGGTGGATGTATTGGAAATGAAGTGTTTGAGGATGATATGTGGTGTGAGGTGGTTTGATCAAGTAAGTAATGAAAGGGTAAGAGAGATGTGTAGTAATAAAAAAAGTATGGTTGAGAGAGCAGAAGAGGGTGTATTGAAATGGTTTGGTCATATGGAGAGAATGAGTAAGGAAAGATTGACTAAGATGATATATTTGTCAGAGGTAAAGGGAACGAGAAGAAGTGGGAGACCAAGCTGGAGGTGGAAGGATGGAGTTAAAAAGATTTTGAGCGATCGGGGCCTGAACATACAGGAGCATGAAAGGCGTGCAAGGATTAGAGTGAATTGAAACGATGTGGTATACCTGGGTCGACTTGCTGTTAGTGGATTGAACCAGGGCATGTGAAGCGTCTGGGGTAAACTGTGGAAAGTTTTGTGGGGCCTGGATGTGGAAAGGGAGCTGTGGTTTTGGTGCATTACACATGACAGCTAGAGACTTTTTGTGAATGAATGTGGTCTTTGTTGTCTTTTCCTAGCGTTACCTTGGAGGGGGGGGGTGCTATTTCATGTGTGGTGCGGTGGCAACAGGAATGGATGAAGGCAGTAAGTATGAATATGTGCATGTGTATACATGTATATGTCTGTGTATGTATATTTTTTTTTTTTTTTGCTTTGTCGCTGTCTCCCGCGTTTTTGAGGTAGCGCAAGGAAACAGACGAAAGAAATAGCCCAACCCACCCCCATACACATGTATATACATACGTCCACACACGCAAATATACATACCTACACTGCTTTCCATGGTTTACCCCAGACGCTTCACATGCCCTGATTCAATCCACTGACAGCACGTCAACCCCGGTATACCACATCGCTCCAATTCACTCTATTCCTTGCCCTCCTTTCACCCTCCTGCATGTTCAGGCCCCGATCACACAAAATCTTTTTCACTCCATCTTTCCACCTCCAATTTGGTCTCCCTCTTCTCCTCGTTCCCTCCACCTCCGACACATATATCCTCTTGGTCAATCTTTCCTCACTCATTCTCTCCATGTGACCAAACCATTTCAAAACACCCTCTTCTGCTCTGTCAACCACGCTCTTTTTATTTCCACACATCTCTCTTACCCTTATGTTACTTACTCGATCAAACCACCTCACACCACACATTGTCCTCAAACATCTCATTTCCAGCACATCCATCCTCCTGCGCACAACTCTATCCATAGTCCACGCCTCGCAACCATGCAACATTGTTGGAACCACTATTCCTTCAAACATACCCATTTTTGCTTTCCGAGATAATGTTCTCGACTTCCACACATTCTTCAAGGCTCCCAGAATTTTCGCCCCCTCCCCCACCCTATGATCCACTTCCGCTTCCATGTTTCCATCCGCTGCCAGATCCACTCCCAGATATCTAAAACACTTCACTTCCTCCAGTTTTTCTCCATTCAAACTCACCTCCCAATTGACTTGACCCTCAACCCTACTGTACCTAATAACCTTGCTCTTATTCACATTTACTCTTAACTTTCTTCTTTCACACACTTTACCAAACTCAGTCACCAGCTTCTGCAGTTTCTCACATGAATCAGCCACCAGCGCTGTATCATCAGCGAACAACAACTGACTCACTTCCCAAGCTCTCTCATCCCCAACAGACTTCATCCTTGCCCCTCTTTCCAAAACTCTTGCATTCACCTCCCTAACAACCCCATCCATAAACAAATTAAACAACCATGGAGACATCACACACCCCTGCCGCAAACCTACATTCACTGAAAACCAATCACTTTCCTCTCTTCCTACACGTACACATGCCTTACATCCTCGATAAAAACTTTTCACTGCTTCTAACAACTTGCCTCCCACACCATATATTCTTAATACCTTCCACAGAGCATCTCTATCAACTCTATCATATGCCTTCTCCAGATCCATAAATGCTACATACAAATCCATTTGCTTTTCTAAGTATTTCTCACATACATTCTTCAAAGGGGGTGACTGTATTGTTGACTGGTTGGTAAGGTTATTTAATGTATGTATGACTCATGGTGAGGTGCCTGAGGATTGGCGGAATGCGTGCATAGTGCCATTGTACAAGGGCAAAGGGGATAAGAGTGAGTGCTCAAATTACAGAGGTATAAGTTTGTTGAGTATTCCTGGTAAATTATATGGGAGGGTATTGATTGAGAGGGTGAAGGCATGTACATAGCATCAGATTGGGGAAGAGCAGTGTGGTTTCAGAAGTGGTAGAGGATGTGTGGATCAGGTGTTTGCTTTGAAGAATGTATGTGAGAAATACTTAGAAAAGCAAATGGATTTGTATGTAGCATTTATGGAGCTGGAGAAGGCATATGATAGAGTTGATAGAGATGCTCTGTGGAAGGAATTAAGAATATATGGTGTGGGAGGAAAGTTGTTAGAAGCAGTGAAAAGTTTTTATCGAGGATGTAAGGCATGTGTACGTGTAGGAAGAGAGGAAAGTGATTGGTTCTCAGTGAATGTAGGTTTGCGGCAGGGGTGTGTGATGTCTCCATGGTTGTTTAATTTGTTTATGGATGGCGTTGTTAGGGAGGTAAATGCAAGAGTTTTGGAAAGAGGGGCAAGTATGAAGTCTGTTGGGGATGAGAGAGCTTGGGAAGTGAGTCAGTTGTTGTTCGCTGATGATACAGTGCTGGTGGCTGATTCATGTGAGAAACTGCAGAAGCTGGTGACTGAGTTTGGAAAAGTGTGTGGAAGAAGAAAGTTAAGAGTAAATGTGAATAAGAGCAAGGTTATTAGGTACAGTAGGGTTGAGGGTCAAGTCAATTGGGAGGTAAGTTTGAATGGAGAAAAACTGGAGGAAGTGAAGTGTTTTAGATATCTGGGAGTGGATCTGGCAGCGGATGGAACCATGGAAGCGGAAGTGGATCATAGGGTGGGGGAGGGGGCGAAAATCCTGGGGGCCTTGAAGAATGTGTGGAAGTCGAGAACATTATCTCGGAAAGCAAAAATGGGTATGTTTGAAGGAATAGTGGTTCCAACAATGTTGTATGGTTGCGAGGCGTGGGCTATGGATAGAGTTGTGCGCAGGAGGATGGATGTGCTGGAAATGAGATGTTTGAGGACAATGTGTGGTGTGAGGTGGTTTGATTGAGTGAGTAACGTAAGGGTAAGAGAGATGTGTGGAAATAAAAAGAGCGTGGTTGAGAGAGCAGAAGAGGGTGTTTTGAAGTGGTTTGGGCACATGGAGAGGATGAGTGAGGAAAGATTGACCTAGAGGATATATGTGTCGGAGGTGGAGGGAACAAGGAGAAGAGGGAGACCAAATTAGAGGTGGAAAGATGGAGTGAAAAAGATTTTGTGTGATCGGGGCCTGAACATGCAGGAGGGTGAAAGGAGGGCAAGGAATAGAGTGAGTTGGAGCGATGTGGTATACCGGGGTTGACGTGCTGTCAATGGATTGAAGCAGGGCATGTGAAGCGTCTGGGGTAAACCGTGGAAGGCTGTGGAGGTATGTATATTTGCGTGTGTGGACGTATGTATATACATGTGTATGGGGGGGGGGCATTTCTTTCGTCTGTTTCCTTGCGCTACCTCGCAAACGCGGGAGACAGCGACAAAGTATAATAATAATTCTTCAAAGCAAACACCTGATCCACACATCCTCTACCACTTCTGAAACCACACTGCTCTTCCCCAATCTGATGCTCTGTACATGCCTTCACCCTCTCAATCAATACCCTCCCATACAATTTGCCAGGAATACTCAACAAACTTATACCTCTGTAATTTGAGCACTCACTCTTATCCCCTTTGCCTTTGTACAATGGCACTATGCACGCATTCCGCCAATCCTCAGGCACCTCACCATGAGTCATACATACATTAAATAATCTTACCAACCAGTCAACAATACAGTCACCCCCTTTTTTAATAAATTCCACTGCAATACCATCCAAACCTGCTGCCTTGCCGGCTTTCATCTTCCGCAAAGCTTTTACTACCTCTTCTCTGTTTACCAAATCATTTTCCCTAACCCTCGCACTTTGCACACCACCTCGACCAAAACACCCTATATCTGCCACTCTATCATCAAACACATTCAACAAACCTTCAAAATACTCACTCCATCTCCTTCTCACATCACCACTACTTGTTATCACCTCCCCATTTGCGCCCTTCACTAAAGTTCCCATTTGCTCCCTTGTCTTATGCACTTTATTTACCTCCTTCCAGAACATCTTTTTATTCTCCCTAAAATTTAATGATACTCTCTCACCCAACTCTCATTTGCCCTCTTTTTCACCTCTTGCACCTTTCTCTTGACCTCCTGTCTCTTTCTTTTATACGTCTCCCACTCAATTTCATTTTTTCCCTGCAAAAATCGTCCAAATGCCTCTCTCTTCTCTTTCACTAATACTCTTACTTCTTCATCCCACCACTCACTACCCTTTCTAATCAACCCACCTCCCACTCTTCTCATGCCACAAGCATCTTTTGTGCAATCCATCACTGATTCCCTAAATACATCCCATTCCTCCCCCACTCCCCTTACTTCCATTGTTCTCACCTTTTTCCATTCTGTACTCAGTCTCTCCTGGTACTTCCTCACACAAGTTTCCTTCCCAAGCTCACTTACTCTCACCACCCTCTTCACCCCAACATTCACTCTTCTTTTCTGGAAACCCATACAAATCTTCACCTTAGCCTCCACAAGATAATGATCAGACATCCCTCCAGTTGCACCTCTCAGCACATTAACATCCAAAAGTCTCTCTTTCGTGCGCCTGTCAATTAACACGTAATCCAATAACGCTCTCTGGCCATCTCTCCTACTTTCATAAGTATACTTATGTATTTTTTTTTTTTTTTTATACTTTGTCGCTGTCTCCCGCGTTTGCGAGGTAGCGCAAGGAAACAGACGAAAGAAATGGCCCAACCCCCCCCCATACACATGTATATACATACGTCCACACACGCACATATACATACCTACACAGCTTTCCATGGTTTACCCCAGACGCTTCACATGTCTTGATTCAATCCACTGACAGCACGTCAACCCCGGTATACCACATTGCTCCAATTCACTCTATTCCTTGCCCTCCTTTCACCCTCCTGCAAGTTCAGGCCCCGATCACACAAAATCTTTTTCACTCCATCTTTCCACCTCCAATTTGGTCTCCCTCTTCTCCTCGTTCCCTCCACCTCCGACACATATATCTTCTTGGTCAACCTTTCCTCACTCATTCTCTCCATGTGCCCAAACCATTTCAAAACACCCTCTTCTGCTCTCTCAACCACGCTCTTTTTATTTCCACACATCTCTCTCACCCTTACGTTACTTACTCGATCAAACCACCTCACACCACACATTGTCCCCAGACATCTCATTTCCAGCACATCCATCCTCCTGCGCACAACTCTATCCATAGCCCACGCCTCGCAACCATACAACATTGTTGGAACCACTATTCCTTCAAACATACCCATTTTTGCTTTCCGAGATAATGTTCTCGACTTCCACACATTCTTCAAGGCTCCCAGAATTTTCGCCCCCTCCCCCACCCTATGGTCCAATTCTGCTTCCATGGTTCCATCCGCTGCCAGATCCACTCCCAGATATCTAAAACACTTCACTTCCTCCAGTTTTTCTCCATTCAAACTCACCTCCCAATTTACTTGACCCTCAACCCTACTGTACCTAATGACCTTGCTCTTATTCACATTTACTCTTAACTTTCTTCTTCCACACACTTTACCAAACTCCGTCACCAGCTTCTGCAGTTTCTCACATGAATCAGCCACCAGCGCTGTATCATCAGCGAACAACAACTGACTCACTTCCCAAGCTCTCTCATCCCCAACAGACTTCATACTTGCCCCTCTTTCCAAAACTCTTGCCTTTACCTCCCTAACAACCCCATCCATAAACAAATTAAACAACCATGGAGACATCACACACCCCTGCCGCAAACCTACATTCACTGAGAACCAATCACTTTCCTCTCTTCCTACACGTACACATGCCTTACATCCTCGATAAAAACTTTTCACTGCTTCTAACAACTTGCCTCCCACACCATATATTCTTAATACCTTCCACAGAGCATCTCTATCAACTCTATCATATGCCTTCTCCAGATCCATAAATGCTACATACAAATCCATTTGCTTTTCTAAGTATTTCTCACATACATTCTTCAAAGCAAACACCTGATCCACACATCCTCTACCACTTCTGAAACCACACTGCTCTTCCCCAATCTGATGCTCTGTACATGCCTTCACCCTCTCAATCAATACCCTCCCATACAATTTACCAGGAATACTCAACAAACTTATACCTCTGTAATTTGAGCACTCACTCTTATCCCCTTTTCCTTTGTACAATGGCACTATGCACGCATTCCTCCAATCCTCAGGCACCTCACCATGAGTCATACATACATTAAATAACCTTACCAACCAGTCAACAATACAGTCACCCCCTTTTTTAATAAATTCCACTGCAATACCATCCAAGCCTGCTGCCTTGCCGGCTTTCATCTTCCGCAAAGCTTTCACTACCTCTTCTCTGTTTACCAAATCGTTTTCCCTAACCCTCTCACTTTGCACACCACCTCGACCAAAACACCCTATATCTGCGACTCTATCATCAGACACATTCAACAAACCTTCAAAATACTCACTCCATCTCCTTCCCACATCACCACTACTTGTTATCACCTCCCCATTTGCGCCCTTCACTAAAGTTCCCATTTGCTCCCTTGTCTTACGCACTTTATTTACCTCCTTCCAGAACATCTTTTTATTCTCCCTAAAATTTAATGACACTCTCTCACCCCAACTCTCATTTGCCCTTTTTTTCACCTCTTGCACCTTTCTCTTGACCTCCTGTCTCTTTCTTTTATACATCTCCCACTCAATTGCATTTTTTCCCTGCAAAAATCGTCCAAATGCCTCTCTCTTCTCTTTCACTAATACTCTTACTTCTTCATCCCACCACTCACTACCCTTTCTAATCAACCCACCTCCCACTCTTCTCATGCCACAAGCATCTTTTGCGCAATCCATCACTGACTCCCTAAATACATCCCATTCCTCCCCCACTCCCCTTACTTCCATTGTTCTCACCTTTTTCCATTCTGTACACAGTCTCTCCTGGTACTTCCTCACACAGGTCTCCTTCCCAAGCTCACTTACTCTCACCACCTTCTTCACCCCAACATTCACTCTTCTTTTCTGAAAACCCATACAAATCTTCACCTTAGCCTCCACAAGATAATGATCAGACATCCCTCCAGTTGCACCTCTCAGCACATTAACATCCAAAAGTCTCTCTTTCGCACGCCTGTCAATTAACACGTAATCCAATAACGCTCTCTGGCCATCTCTCCTACTTACATAAGTGTACTTATGTATATCTCGCTTTTTAAACCAGGTATTCCCAATCATCAGTCCTTTTTCAGCACATAAATCTACAAGCTCTTCACCATTTCCATTTACAACACTGAACACCCCATGTATACCAATTATTCCCTCAACTGCCACATTACTCACCTTTGCATTCAAATCACCCATCACTATAACCCGGTCTCGTGCATCAAAACCACTAACACACTCATTCAGCTGCTCCCAAAACACTTGCCTCTCATGATCTTTCTTCTCATGCCCAGGTGCATATGCACCAATAATCACCCACCTCTCTCCATCAACTTTCAGTTTTACCCATATTAGTCGAGAATTTACTTTCTTACATTCTATCACATACTCCCACAACTCCTGTTTCAGGAGTATTGCCACTCCTTCCCTTGCTCTTGTCCTCTCACTAACCCCTGACTTTACTCCCCAGACATTCCCAAACCACTCTTCTCCTTTACCCTTGAGCTTCGTTTCACTCAGAGCCAAAACATCCAGGTTCCTTTCCTCAAACATACTACCTATCTCTCCTTTTTTCACATCTTGGTTACATCCACACACATTTAGGCACCCCACTCTGAGCCTTCGAGGAGGATGAGCACTCCCCACGTGACTCCTTCTTCTGTTTCCCATTTTAGAAAGTTAATACAAGGAGGGGAGGATTTCTGGCCCCCCGCTCCCGTCCCCTCTAGTCGCTTTCTACGACACGCGAGGAATACGTGGGAAGTATTCTTTCACCCCTATCCCCAGGGATAATATACATATATATATACACATACACATACACACACATACACATACATACGCACATACACACACACACACACACATACATATATATACATATGAAAAAAGTAAGAAACAGTTTAGAAAACAAACTTTTAGCTTGAAATGAATGAACTATATCTATCACATTGTTCAGCAGTCACTATATGTAACACCATATCCACCATATTGTTCAACAGTCACTATCTTTTCCCACTATAATAAATTGTCATACTGTCAGTCGTCGAAATATTTTCACCATATTGTTTAGTACTCACTGTCCACCAATTTTCTTTCTTTTTCTTCACCAAACACCACATTGTATCACATCTATACATCTGTATAGATGTATATATGTATATCTCGCTTTTTAAACCAGGTATTCCCAATCATCAGTCCTTTTTCAGCACATAAATCTACAAGCTCTTCACCATTTCCATTTACAACACTGAACACCCCATGTATACCAATTATTCCCTCAACTGCCACATTACTCACCTTTGGATTCAAATCACCCAACACTATAACCCGGTCTCGTGCATCAAAACCACTAACACACTCATTCAGCTGCTCCCAAAACACTTGCCTCTCATGATTTTTCTTCTCATGCCCAGGTGCATATGCACCAATAATCACCCATCTCTCTCCATCAACTTTCAGTTTTACCCATATTAATCAAGAATTTACTTTCTTACATTCTATCACATACTTCCACAACTCCTGTTTCAGGAGTACTGCTACTCCTTCCCTTGCTCTTGTCCTCTCACTAACCCCTGACTTTACTCCCAAGACATTCCCAAACCACTCTTCCCCTTTACCCTTGAGCTTCGTTTCACTCAGAGCCAAAACATCCAGGTTCCTTTCCTCAAACATACTACCTATCTCTCCTTTTTTCACATCTTGGTTACATCCACACATTCATTTTTTCATTTCATTTCAAGCTAGAAGTTTCCGTTTTCTAAATTGTTTCTTACATTTTTCACATGTATATATATGTATGTGTGTGTGTGTGTATGTGTGCGTGTGTGTGTGTATGTGTGTGTATGTGTATATTTTTTTTTTTTTTTTTTTTTTTTTTTTTTTTTTTTATACTTTGTCGCTGTCTCCCGCGTTTGCGAGGTAGCGCAAGGAAACAGACGAAAGAAATGGCCCAACCCCCCCCATACACATGTACATACACACGTCCACACACACAAATATACATACCTACACAGCTTTCCATGGTTTACCCCAGACGCTTCACATGCCTTGATTCAATCCACTGACAGCACGTCAACCCCTGTATACCACATCGCTCCAATTCACTCTATTCCTTGCCCTCCTTTCACCCTCCTGCATGTTCAGGCCCCGATCATACAAAATCTTTTTCACTCCATCTTTCCACCTCCAATTTGGTCTCCCTCTTCTCCTCGTTCCCTCCACCTCCGACACATATATCCTCTTGGTCAATCTTTCCTCACTCATTCTCTCCATGTGCCCAAACCATTTTAAAACACCCTCTTCTGCTCTCTCAACCACGCTCTTTTTATTTCCACACATCTCTCTTACCCTTACGTTACTTACTCGATCAAACCACCTCACACCACACATTATCCTCAAACATCTCATTTCCAGCACATCCATCCTCCTGCGCACAACTCTATCCATAGCCCACGCCTCGCAACCATACAACATTGTTGGAACTACTATTCCTTCAAACATACCCATTTTTGCTTTCCGGGATAATGTTCTCGACTTCCACACATTTTTCAAGGCTCCCAAAATTTTCGCCCCCTCCCCCACCCTATGATCCACTTCCGCTTCCATGGTTCCATCCGCTGACAGATCCACTCCCAGATATCTAAAACACTTCACTTCCTCCAGTTTTTCACCATTCAAACTCACCTCCCAATTGACTTGACCCTCAACCCTACTGTACCTAATAACCTTGCTCTTATTCACATTTACTCTTAACTTTCTTCTTCCACACACTTTACCAAACTCCGTCACCAGCTTCTGCAGTTTCTCACATGAATCCGCCACCAGCGCTGTATCATCAGCGAACAACAACTGACTCACTTCCCAAGCTCTCTCATCCCCAACAGACTTCATACTTGCCCCTCTTTCCAAGACTCTTGCATTTACCTCCCTAACAACCCCATCCATAAACAAATTAAACAACCATGGAGACATCACACACCCCTGCCGCAAACCTACATTCACTGAGAACCAATCACTTTCCTCTCTTCCTACACGTACACATGCCTTACATCCTCGATAAAAACTTTTCACTGCTTCTAACAACTTGCCTCCCACACCATATATTCTTAATACCTTCCACAGAGCATCTCTATCAACTCTATCATATGCCTTCTCCAGATCCATAAATGCTACATACAAATCCATTTGCTTTTCTAAGTATTTCTCACATACATTCTTCAAAGCAAACACCTGATCCACACATCCTCTACCACTTCTGAAACCACACTGCTCTTCCCCAATCTGATGCTCTGTACATGCCTTCACCCTCTCAATCAATACCCTCCCATATAATTTACCAGGAATACTCAACAAACTTATACCTCTGTAATTTGAGCACTCACTCTTATCCCCTTTGCCTTTGTACAATGGCACTATGCACGCATTCCGCCAATCCTCAGGCACCTCACCATGAGTCATACATACATTAAATAACCTTACCAACCAGTCAACAATACAGTCACCCCCTTTTTTAATAAATTCCACAGCAATACCATCCAAACCTGCTGCCTTGCCGGCTTTCATCTTCTGCAAAGCTTTTACTACCTCTTCTCTGTTTACCAAATCATTTTCCCTAACCCTCTCACTTTGCACACCACCTCGACCCAAACACCCTATATCTGCCACTCTGTCATCAGACACATTCAACAAACCTTCAAAATACTCATTCCATCTCCTTCTCACATCACCACTACTTGTTATCACCTCCCCATTTACGCCCTTCACTGAAGTTCCCATTTGCTCCCTTGTCTTACGCACCCTATTTACCTCCTTCCAGAACATCTTTTTATTCTCCCTAAAATTTAATGATAGTCTCTCACCCCAACTCTCATTTGCCCTTTTTTTCACCTCTTGCACCTTTCTCTTGACCTCCTGTCTCTTTCTTTTATACTTCTCCCACTCAATTGCATTTTTTCCCTGCAAAAATCGTCCAAATGCCTCTCTCTTCTCTTTCACTAATACTCTTACTTCTTCATCCCACCACTCACTACCCTTTCTAAACAGCCCACTTCCCACTCTTCTCATGCCACAAGCATCTTTTGCGCAATCCATCACTGATTCCCTAAATACATCCCATTCCTCCCCCACTCCCCTTACTTCCATTGTTCTCACCTTTTTCCATTCTGTACACAGTCTCTCCTGATACTTCTTCACACAGGTCTCCTTCCCAAGCTCACTTACTCTCACCACCTTCTTCACCCCAACATTCACTCTTCTTTTCTTAAAACCCATACTAATCTTCACCTTAGCCTCCACAAGATAATGATCAGACATCCCTCCAGTTGCACCTCTCAGCACATTGACATCCAAAAGTCTCTCTTTCGCACGCCTGTCAATTAACACGTAATCCAATAATGCTCTCTGGCCATCTCTCCTACTTACATAAGTATACTTATGTATATCTCGCTTTTTAAACCAGGTATTCCCAATCATCAGTCCTTTTTCAGCACATAAATCTACAAGCTCTTCACCATTTCCATTTACAACACTGAACACCCCATGCATACCAATTATTCCCTCAACTGCCACATTACTCACCTTTGCATTCAAATCACCCATCACTATAACCCGGTCTCGTGCATCAAAACCGCTAACACACTCATTTAGCTGCTCCCAAAACACTTGCCTCTCATGATCTTTCTTCTCATGCCCAGGTGCATATGCACCAATAATCACCCACCTCTCTCCATCAACTTTCAATTTTACCCATATTAATCGAGAATTTACTTTCTTACATTCTATCACATACTCCCACAACTCCTGTTTCAGGAGTATTGCTACTCCTTCCCTTGCTCTTGTCCTCTCCCTAACCCCTGACTTCACTCCCCAGACATTTCCAAACCACTCTTCCCCTTTACCCTTGAGCTTCGTTTCACTCAGAGCCAAAACATCCAGGTTCCTTTCCTCAAACATACTACCTATCTCTCCTTTTTTCACATCTTGGTTACATCCACACACATTTAGGCACCCCACTCTGAGCCTTCGAGGAGGATGAGCACTCCCCGCGTGACTCCTTCTTCTGTTTCCCATTTTAGAAAGTTAATACAAGGAGGGGAGGATTTCCGGCCCCCCGCTCCCGTCCCCTCTAGTCGCTTTCTACGACACGCGAGGAATACGTGGGAAGTATTCTTTCACCCCTATCCCCAGGGATAATATACATATATATATACACACACACACACACACACACACACATACATATATATACATATGAAAAATGTAAGAAACAATTTAGAAAACATATATATGTATATGTATATTATCCCTGGGGATAGGGGTGAAAGAATACTTCCCACGCATTCCTCACGTGTCGTAGAAAGCGACTAGAGGGGACGGGAGCGGGGGGCCAGAAATCCTCCCCTCCTTGTATTTTTTTTTTTTTTTTTTTTTTTTTTAACTTTCTAAAATGGGAAACAGAAGAAGGAGTCACGCGGGGAGTGCTCATCCTCCTCGAAGGCTCAGATTGGGGTGCCTAAATGTGTGTGGATGTAACCAAGTGTATGTATATGTATAGGTATGTATATGTGCGTGTGTGGGCGTTTATGTATATGCCTGTGTATGTTGGTGGGTTGGGCCATTCTTTCGTCTGTTTCCTTGTGTGAACAAATGTGGCCTTTGTTGTCTATTCCTAGCACTACCTAGCGTAGTGCGCGGGGAAGGTGGGGGTGCTATTTCATGTATGGTGGGGTGGTGATGGGAATGGATGAAGGCAGCAAGTATGAATGTATGCATGTTTTTTTTTTTCCATACTATTCACCATTTCCCACTTCAGCGAGGTAGCATTAAGAACAGAGGACTGAGCCTTTGAGGGAAATTCTCTTTTGGCCCCCTTCTCTGTTCCTTCTTTTGGAAAATTAAAAACGAGAGGGGAGGATTTCCAGCCCTCCGCTCCTTCCCCTATTAGTCGCCTTCTACGACGTGCAGGGAATACGTGGAAAGTATTCTTTCTCCCCAATCTCTAGGTATGTGTACATTGAAATGTATAGTTATGTATATGTGCGTGTGTGGGTGTCTATGTATATACATGCGTATGTGGGTGGGCTGGGTCATTTTTTTCGTCTGTTTCGTTGCAGTGCCTCGCTAATGTGTGAGACAGCGACTAAGTATGATAAGTATAGATATATAATTTATACATTCAAATCTGTGATATGTAGACAATAGTTAATAGTTATTTTCAAATGAAATGTCTTCACTGTGAAAAATAGTTTGATACTGTTTACAATATTTTTGTTTTATTTCTTATTGTACCAAAGGGGTATAATTCCTGAGTGTGGAGGAGTAATGCATAGTCATCATATATAGACATGCAAGAAGTGGAGGGGATAAGAAGGGGGACGCCAAATTGAAGATGGAAAAATGGAATGCTTATGGCCTAAACATGCAGGAGGGCCAAAGGCATGCTATGTTTCCTGGCACTACCCCGTCAATGTGGATAACAGCGATCAAGTATAATAGATATAAAATATCTATATATCCTGTGGCATATGCACTTTTAAAAGTTGCTTTACTTACAAAACACTACCAAATAAAGAAGTAATGGATATTTTGTTTTTTAATAAATAGTTTTGCATGCACTGTTATTAGCTGTAAGCAGGACATTTCATATATTTAACAGATTGACATTTTTCACAGGCTCGAGGCCTCTTGCATCAGTACCGCAGCATGAGTCACCTGCCATGTACGCTAGTGGGACTGTGTGAACTCTGTGGCCCAGGGATGTGGGATTCTGGCCATGTGCCAGTTGTAGCATGTGTTGGGCACTCGGATGATAAACCATGTCCACTTAACCAATCATCATCTTCCAGTGTAAATGACCCCTCTAGTACTGCTTCTTGACACACTACCAGGAAAGTACTTCATCAGCTGGTTTTATGTAAGTGAGAAAAAGAAAGGATGTAAATTTATAAATGATTAGATAAAGCAGAGAGAATAGTGAGCATTTGCAAGTAAAAATTAGGACCTTTACATATGACCCAGTTGCCAGCATTGATAGATTTGTGAAGACTTTTCCTGTAGATCTGATAATCACTCGAATAAAAGTCACCATTTTTGATGGTCAGAAATTAAACCTCATATTGCATAAGAAATGAGTGTACCTAGCTGATCAGGAGAAAAATGGTTTAAGTATGGCAAAAGTAATGAAAAATGATAGGAAATTATGAATAGTAATGGTTTTAAAATCCAGTTCATACCCATATAAGTGGAACTCTGAATGAGGTTGCAGAATGTATGTAAGAAGAAGAGCAAGTGAGTATGTGATTTTTTTTTCTGCGAAGATAGTTAATTAATACTTTTCCCTTAGAACCATTACTGTTAATAAGTCTTTTACATGTTGGATATGTAGATTTTTTGTGAATAGTTTAGCAGTTATGAATATTGTGGTACATTTGGAACCCTTCATTAAAAAGGAATATGTAGCAAGTTGAAATGGTACAGAATGGGCAACTGGGAATACAAGAAAGCAGATCTGAAGTTTGTGATATAATTTGATATGAACAGGAACTGAAATGTAATTTCTTTTTTTTTAGGAAAGAAGTCATATGATTCACAAACATATTTTTGACAGAAAGCATGATTTAAGATAAACACAACTAGCTGGGTTAGGTCGTGACATTGTTTATAGGAAATGATGTTATGAGCACACTTCACAGCATGTTGGTCATGTGAAAGAATGAGCAATTAAAGTTAGTAATATGAGTGTAGAACAGTTTGTGATATTGATTTATGGTAATGTCTTGATTTGCATTAGCCATACAGATTTTCATGAATTATGAAGTCATGTGATACAGACTGCACCAATTTTTACTGGGAGTTACATAAGTGTGTATACATAGGATGAATGATACAAAGTGTATTTAAGACATGGCTTGTGATAAAGGAGAACTTTTGAAATTTAGAGTGTATGATACTAGATACTGAAGTGAATGTTTCATGTTTGAATACACTATATACAACAAATCATAATTTATCTCTTATTGGTTTTAAAGACCATAGATTACTGAATTGCACCTTTTACAGTGGCAATAAAAGCTTGGTACCCCTCTTGGTAAAATCATGACCATTGAATGTAGGATTTTACAACAGTAGCTTTCCAGGAACTCAGTTCGGTGTGTGATAGTGTTTTAATCATTCCTGATATAAGGCTGACCTAACATTCAATGTAACCACTAAACCAGACTCTTGATATTAATGGCTGTCATTGGTCTGGACTTAATATGAATGGCAAACAAAAATGCAGGATGGACCAATGGACACTCCCAGTGACTGTTGACAGGTTTTATTTATATTTATTCAGTAAATATGTAAATACAGCTGATGTATTTAGTTACAGTGTATGAACAATAATTAGACATACAGGGATTATCTAGTAGTGCTTGGACAATAGTATCTGGTTTCTGTGATTACTAGTATGAATGGATTTATATTTAAGAGTATTTGATTTTACCTCAATAATTTTAGGCATGATGTTGGATGCATTATTTTTTCTTAGAATTACTATTAGTTTTGTGTATTACTTTAGTTCCCACATTACCACTCACTCTTAAGGTAGAAATTGATTTTGTTATTCAAGATTTAGAATTAACAAAAATGTTTCCATAGATGAATTGGCATAACTGTCTTTCTCTGTATCATTTGATCATTTGGGTAGTTTTGTGAAGGCCCTGGTACTGATGTGACATACATTTTGTCTTTTAGCAGATGAAGTAGCCTTAAGAATTTTCCGGAAAGGTGACATTACTTGTATATACAGATCAAGGAGTGTTCTTTATTTGGAAGGACTTAAGGGACACATGCTAAGCAGCTTTATGTAGTCAAGGCAACTTGGCTGTTAACACTGAAAGTCCATCATCATTAACAAATTATCCACCACTTCCCAGTGGCTGCCATCCATTGGTCAGCCAATTACAGCTTTTGTCTCTTTCCTTCTGCTCCCTCGCTAATGCGGGAGACAGCAACTAAGTATAACAAATGAATAAATTAGAATATGAAATAACCCACAGGTCATTACCTTCTGCTAGGATATGGCAGTGGATTGGCTGCCCAAGTATGAAAGACCATCATAAAAGACCAGCCAATTTCTGATCCAGTGTCAAGTAATACAGAGCTTTCTTATTGAGTCAGGATGGTCTTCCCTTCTTTTCCTCTCCACTTCAGACACATATCCTCTGTGTAAACCTCTCATAATTCATTCTCTAAACCATATTAGCTCACTTCTTTAGCCCTCTCAACCACACTTTTTTTTTATTATCATACCTCACTCAGTTATATGCAACAGCACTAGATGCCCACCATGCTAACTATTCACCAGCCCCCCAAGTAGAAATAATAGACTTACCCCTACCTCACACTTCAGTAACCTCAAATCACAGATGCTTCACCCTTAACAAACATAATGCTAGCAAAACACATACATATTGAATATCCCGACAAACACTAGACAACCAACCTCTCAACTCATTCATAAGCTGCAAGCTTCCAAACGTACAGCCATCAGAAACCACACTACCTAAACAAAAAAGAGTCACAGTCTCCTGCCTACACTTAAGATGTCACTTATCACAACAACACTATAAATGCTGTTTCATCATATCCCAAGAACCTTACCCACAGTGCAGTTACCATGAAGAAAACACCAAGCATTTACTTTGCTACTTGGCTGCCCTGCACTTTGCTCATAGATGCATATGCAGCATTGCAACTCTTTATGACTTGTTGTCCCACCCAATGGACATGACCAGCTTCCTGAATGCTATAGGAGCTTCATAAGGATAGAAGGGAATCTTGTGGTTGGAAACAAGTATGTATGTATGATTATTCTTTTTTTATGTTGTATGTAAGAATTAGTATGGCACTAGCCATTGTTTGATCAAAACTCTCAGTTTTTGCTTATCAAATGCATTAGATTTTTTGATATATGGTCATTCACTGCAAGTGTGATGTGCTCTCATTATTTTGGTCATATAATTAGATATAAGAATGTAGATTTTGTGTTTGTCATTTTTAAAAATTTGGATGTCACAGATAAGTATGATAACAGTGTTGCACGTGCCATATTTAGTTGTGAATTTTTATTGCCCCGGGGGAAATATTTGAGATTTAAGAGGATTTGGCTTTCTCCTTAGTTAGTGTATTTGCTTGGAATTTTATCAGTAGTCATGCAAGGGAGAAAAATTGAATGTGCATTAAAAGCTCTGGTGAATGGGAAAGGTATAACCCTGTAGCGAACAGGTATCACACCAGGGATAGTCAGTTCACGTTGTTTTAATTGGAAAAAATTCAGGGCCTTGCCTGGTAAAGGACTTGAGAATTTTGAAGGGCATATGGCTCTTGATACTCATTAAACATTGGTGGTCCTGCTTCTTGTGTACTCGATGCTTTTCTTGCAGTTATTTGTTATTTAGGTGAAGTGACCCCCTGGAGTGGAAGGGTTTGTGATTAGATGGTTGCTTAATTCAGTTCAAGGGTATCATTTGGTTAGTATATGGAAACGGTTTTTAGAGTGGTGGGTACTACATTGGAACAATTAGGCTTTCTATGTTAGGGCACAGCTTCCTTGAATAAACAGAACTGCATGGTATGTGTTCTTTAACCACCGTTTCTCAAAGTGCCGAAATCAATTTCTTCACATTAAACTTGAATGGTGAGAGCTATAGTGTTGATTTAAGCAGATTAGTAAAGGAGATTTATTGAACATTACATCAATACTTCTCTACAGCATTTTCACATAAGCTAATTAGTTTTTGGTATTAGCTCCTCTTCCCTGTGAATAATTATTACCCTCCCTAGCAATACTTATATTGTAATGTCTTGTACAGATAGGAGAACATATCATTATCAAATATAAGACAGGATGTCATTGGTATGTTTAAGAGTGTGAGAGTGCCATGGTTCCATTTTAATTCTAGTCAGTAGTTTGTGGCATTTGAATTAGTCATATGGAAATAAGATATTAATATACCTAAACTCTTTAAGATTAACTTTTTGGTAATACATAGAGAAGTCTCACAACATATGACTGGTTGTGTAAACAGTACAAAACCATGGAATAGCATATTGTCAGCCATGTTGTCAGTAGCCATGATGAATTAGCTCTCTTCACAAGTTGTTGAACTCTTTTGTGTTTTACAGCTGTATAACAGTGAGCCACGTTTAACACTGATCATGTCTCATTCTTTAGTACAGTAACATATGATACAGGTTGTTTTGTGTACATACTAATAAGTGCCACAAGAAACTTTAAGATATAATGACATTAATTCATTTTGCTGTAATAGGTATTAATGCTACATAGTGATGAGCTATATCCTACAGTAGTCTGCAATCTTTTTTCAAATCAGTGATGTTAGAGTCTTGTTGTTTAGAGTTTAGCAATTATTAATGGTATATATAATTGGGTTATGGTTTACTTTTCACACTTTAACATGAAACATTTAACCTCTTCCTTTTCCTTGTAGTACATGACAGTTTGTTTGTGTACAGAAGTTTTTGGGCATTTTGTGTTGTTTAAGGTTTGTTGCATATGTCAGGTTTTATCATTCATTAATTTTTTTCATACTTGATTGCCTTTTCCCACATTAGCAAGGTAGTATGAGAAATAGATGAAGAAAGGCTGCATCCACTCACATTCATTCTCTGGCTGTCATATTTAATGCATCAAGACCACAGCTTCCTATCCTCATCCAGGCTCCACAGACCTTTCCATGGTTTACCCCAAATGCTTTACATTCCCTTCTTCAGTCCTTTGACAGCATATAAACCACATCATTTGAATTCACTGTATTCCATGCACAACCTTTCACCCAGGTACAGGTATGGTCTGTTAAAACATTTTATGTTGCTTCTGAGTATGACAAAAAAGGAGTTATGTAATGAAATTTTGTGAAATTTAGTCATGTCTGGAAGAGTCACCTTCATTTGAAGTTTAATGCTTAGATTCATATGGGATATTTTGGTCTTCCAAGTTAAGATATATGTAGTTTGGATGTTACATAACTAAGAAACACATCCCAGGGATTCCTTATTTGTCAAAAAATTTGGCTGTAGGAGCAAAATAGTACTGTATTTATTGCACTGTCTATTATTTAGGCCAAAGGTTAGTTTTTATAACAAGTAGTTTGTGATGAAGTATGTTTTCCATATTTATTTTATGATTCTCTATATTTTTTATATTCTTATGACTGGTAGTGCAGACAGCAGCACAGGAATACGTACAACATTGTGATATATGAATCAGGTATTTAACTGGAGACTTGACACTTTAGATATAATTCTAGAAGATACTCTGGTGTAAATCATTATTCAATGTGCACCAGTTATGATTATGATGAAGGGAATAACACTTTAGAGTTACTTACAAGCCACAAGGCATGGGATGGATTGAGGACTAGGCACAATTGACCTGTTGGTACTTGCTATGAGATACATAGAGCTGGCCTTTTTCACTTCATAGACCTTCTTCAGATTTGGCTGAATTTCTTTGTAATATTATGTAAAGTAAGTGTTAAACAAGGTGATTTTCATTTTGGTTCCCATTATCTGAGCAGCTTGAAGTTTACAGTGGGGTATGACAGTGAGCCCCTTAAGTACTTCTTCACTCAAAAGATTTACAGGTATTATGTAATCCTGAATACCTTGAGAAATCTAGATGATGTTAACCATTATATTTGGATATGCAAGGATAATTATTTTTATGGTATTAGATACACCCGATTATAAGGAAAAGCTTCCATACAGTAATACCAGCTGTAGCCATTGGCTGTGACCTGATCTAGCACCAGTTTGTTTTGTGGCACAGTAAATGTTCAGTATATGTATCAAACACAGATGTATGTAATTAAGCACATAGAAAAAATAGTGTGAGGTGGTTTGATCGAGTAAGTAATGAAAGGGTAAGAGAGTTGTGTGATAATAAAAAGAGTGTGGATGAGAGAGCAGAAGAGGATGTATTGAAATGGTTTGGTCACATGGAGAGAATGAGTGAGGAAAGATTGACACATAGGATATATATGTCAGAGGTGGAGGGAATGAGGAGAAGTGGGAGACCAAACTGGAAGTGGAAGGGTGGAGTGAAAAAGATTGTGAGCAATCAGGGCCTGAACATACAGGAGGGTGAAGTGGAACGATGTGGTATACTGGGTTGATGTGCTGTCAGTGGATTGAACCAGGGCATGTGAAGCGTCTGGGTTAAACCATGGAAAGTTTTGTTGGGCTTGGATGTGGAAAGGGAGCTGTGGTTTTAGTGCATTACACATGACAGCTAGAGACTTGAGTGTGAACTTATGTGGCCTTTGTTGTCTTTTCCTAGCACTACCTCACGTGCACGTGGTGGGAGGGGGTGCCATTTCATGTGTGGCTGGGTGGTAGCGGGAATGGATGAAGGCAGCATGTATGAATATGTACATGTTTATATATGTATATGTCTGTGTATGTATATGTGTGTATACGTTGAAATATATATGTATGTATATGTGCATGTGTGGGCATTTTTGTATATACATGTGTATGTGGGTGGGTTGGGCCATTCTTTCATGTTTCCTTGCGCTACCTTGCTAACACGGGAGACAGCGACAAAGTATAGTGAATAAACAAATAGAAAAAATAGTATGTTTTGGATATTGTGTGAAGTTTTTAAAAAGAGCATTGTTGCTTAATGTTGCATATATCTCCCTTCTTTTTAAATCTGACTCATTATACTGTAGTATCCATCAGTTATTTAACTCTGACAGGAATACTGCCTCACTTCAGCCAGAGATATGAATCTACAAGTGAAAACATGCCATAATATTTTCGATTGAATTCGTTTAGTCTCTGATATGCCTTAGTAATATGCAACATTTTTAGCCCATATCTTGTAAGAATTAAGAAAATATTAACCTTGCATGGAACAGTACACCACTGATAAAGCAGATGTCAAGTGTGATCTGAAGTACATGAAGATTTGGAGATAATTACCCAAATTTAGAGACTTCACCATTGTATCATTAACATTTAAGATGATAGAAAAAAATCCTGGAGGAAAAATATCAGCTTTCCCAAGTTTAGATATTAATTTCTGGAAACTAGAGAGGTCAACCTGAGAATTATGAAATGATTTACTACCAGAATTAAGATTCTACAGAATATCCTTCATTTTATGTGAATGTGTGGGCACAAAATCTATACGGTATATATCATTGTCATAGTTCATATTTACAAGCACATTCCATTCAGTGGATGTGGCCAACTTTCTGTGCACAACAGGAGCTCCATAGAAGGGGTTCCTGGGGCAGGAAAGTGAAATTTAGAAAAGGTTTCCATAATAATTTTTAGATGAAAATACAGCTTTACTGCTGTCTAATTGATTCTATTTGATGTTATACGAGTTAAATGGATACACTTATGTTTAAAGTGTTATTGAGTATTGCAGCATGTAAGAATATATTCAAATTATTGTAAGAACTATTTTTCAGTGTCTTTAAGGATATTTCTAAAGGTTTTTGAAAATGATCAGAAAGTCAGATCAGGATTGATGAAGGACATTCAATGGCAACTTTATCTTTGATTCATGCAGCTATGTTATGCACTTGTTTATATTCATTATGATATTGTATGTGGGCATTTTTAGATGTAGAAAGATATTGGCAAACCTGTATGTAGACTCACAAAATGTTGTGATTCCTTGTATGTTGTCTGGAACATGACTGAAGCTCATGAAATCAATAAAGCTTAATATTCAAGAGGGAGATTTATTATCCAGTGAATGTTGAAGATGTACTTAGCATATACCTTATGTACTTTAGGCCCATTATGTGTTATGTTAAGAAAGATAACAAACATATTTATCAATGAGACTTTTGGCAAAATCAGTATGCAATGATACCTTACACCTTACTGCTTTCCCCATGTGAATATGATAGCTTCAGAAACAAACAAGCAATGGCTTCATGTGCACACATCCAGTCTCTAGTGTCATGTTTAACGCACTCATCACCTTTCCTCCCGCCTTAGATGATGATGCTGATTTTGGCCAAGGAGCCAGGCTCTCCACTACACATGTTTCCTACTCCACCCATGTGAAGACAAAGCACAGGACAAGAGGAAGAGAGTTCCTTGGTCTGAGGAACTTCTGGTTCTCTGGGCCGCAGCGGGGACAATGTGTTTTCTGTAGAACAGTGACCCCTCACCTGCAGACCTAATCTAATCACCTCCCCTATCATTTTGAAAACCTGTTGTTCCACTGATGTTGACCACCACCACCACCGTGTGTGAGGAAGGGAGGGAGGTGGGTCGGCCACGCATCATCGAAAGCGAGAGTTAGGAGGAGGAGGTTCCTGGCTTGCTCGGTGTGTGTGTGTGGTATGCGCGCGGGGAGGGAGGAGGGTTGGCTGCCGCCGCTCCCTCGCTCCCGTACCTCCTCACCTCAGAGAGGAGAGATTACTAAAGAACAGCTGCCGACCTAGTGATCAATAATGGTCCACTGATGTTCACCACCACCACCCCTTACCTCTCATGCGAGGAGGGTGCAAGGGCCTTTGGCATGTTTTTGCCCTCCGACTCTCTGTGCCCGCTACCCTGAGACGTATGTAGAGAGGCCTTAATTGACGGAGATAAAACTTAGATGTTTTTTCTGAAAATTTCCCGGTATCCTCCTCCTCCTCCTCCTGTCACCGATAGTGAGGTTGCTGGGTGGTTGGATCCCTCCATACTTCCTCACATTACAGAGGGTTCTTTGCTCTAAGTTGCAATGTGGCCTAAAAATATCATCCCTTGCCTCTGCCATAAGAGGAAATATTGATCGGACACTCCACCAGGCATAAAAGTGGGTTCCCTCACCTTGTGACTCATATGATGCTCTCAGGTAAGAAGGAAATTCCCCACAGAGTCCATTTGCAGCTATCATCATCACTCTAAGTCACAGTGTCTCCTAAGAATATCATCCCTTACCTCTGCTGTAAGAGGAAATATTCATTAAAAGTGGGTTCCCTCACCTCGCGAATCCTATAACGCTCCTAGGTAAGAAGGAAATTCACTGCAGACGCAATTGGCGTCGATAATTGTCCGCTGATGTTTCCCCCTGACCTCCCATGCAAGGAGGGTGCAAGGGTTAGCGGAGCACCTTTAGCATGTTTTTCAGCTCCGACTCGCAATGTTTCATAGGCTTAGAGGTAAGGAGCGCAAAGTGACGGATCGTCTCCGGGTGCATTTTTGCCCTCCGACACTTTGTGCCCGCTTGGCTGAGAGGTAAGGAGCGTAAAGTGATGGAGCGTCTCCGGGTGCATTTTTGCCCTCCGACGCCCTGTGCCTGCTAGGCTGAGAGGTAAGGAGCACAAAGTGACGGAGTGTCTCTGGGCCCATTTTTGCCCTCAAATAGTCTGTGCCCGCGTGGCTGAAAGTTAAGGAATGCAAAGTGATGGAGCGTCTCCGGGTGCATTTTAGCCCTCTGACACTATGTTCGTGCTAGACTGAGAGGTTAGGAATGCAAAGGGACGGAGCCTCTCCCGGCTCATTTTTGCCCTCCGACACTCTGTGCCCGCTAGGCTGAGAGGTAAGGAGCGCAAAGTGATGGAGTGTCTCCGGGCACATTTTTGCCCCTCCAACACTGTGCACGCTAAGCTGAGAGGTAAGGAGCGCAAAGTGACGGAGCGTCTCCGGGCGCATTTTTGCCCTTCTACACTCTGTGCGTGCTAGGCTTAGATGCAAGGAGCGCAAAGTGACGGAGTGCCCTCAGGACACATTTAGAGCTCCGACTCCCTGTGTGTGCCCGCTAGCCTGAGACGTAAGGAGAGTCCTTGGTTGTCACTCCTTGGGACACTCCTCCAAGTCTAAAAGTGGGCTCCGTCTCTTAGATGACAGACTCCTATGCTTTCAGCCTAGGAGTCAGTGATTAACGGAGAGCAAAACTGGACATGCAAGGTGCCAAAAAGTGTCTTAGTTAGACGCACTTTTCTCCGACACCTTGTGATTTCTTATGTCTCCGGTTAGAAAATTCACCTTTTTTGTGCAGAGGACACCAAAATCACCAAGTGCATAATGCATGCTCTGCTTGGGGCGTACTATGGGACCAAACCATGAATGAAGGCCTGGGTGGGTGGGGGGATGGAGGGAATAAACCCCCCCCCATCCATTGTCAAGTGTCTGAATAGCTGCTCCGAGCGCTGCCTTACCGTTCTCTAATAGTTCCCAGGACGTTCTAAAGGGGCAAATGTATCAGAGAAGCGATCGATGGTCCATAGGCAATGTGTATCGCCTGGCCATACGCTATTTGCCTAGTACTCTATGCCAAGAAGAAGTGGTCGATGTCGAGAAAAGTTCTGCCTAATACAAAGCTAGCTAGGTAGCTTGGTCTTTTCAAAGACATTATTTACTGTCACGGCACATGCTGCGGCACGGGGGAGATGACGCCTCACCGTGGAAGAAATAAGGCTTTTCCCGATGTGAGTGTGGCTTGCCTTCCCCCGTCGTCTTCAAGATGTAATAACATTAGGTAGGAGCCTCTGCAATCACTGTGCTAAACTTGCCATCTGCCAGTGACCTGTTAAGGGTGAGGCACTAAAAGCTAAAAAGCGGCACTGAGTTCTTTAGTTATGGAAACTCTGTTGCTGTGGCCACCCCTATGAGGGAGTTCCAATTGGAAAAGGTGTAAAATATCTAAATAAATGATTAGATTTACAATTTGATATTCAAAACATTAGAGAGCAACCATTTATAAAACATTAAAGACAATAAAGAAATAAAAAGTCTCAAATTGATTATCATAACATTTATACACTAGTGATGTTGATGGATCATGTGTAACATAGCCATAATGTAGCTCGTGCATGATACTCAAATCTGTTTCAGGAATGGGGGGAACAAGGACAAGGGGGAGACCAAGCTGAAGATGGAAGGATGGAGTGAAGAAATTTTGAGTGATTGGAGCCAAAACATGCCGGAGGGTGAAAGGCGTGCAAAGGATAGAGTAAATTGGAATGATGTTGAATACTGGGTTCAACATACTGTTAATGGATTGGACCAGGGCATGTGCAGTGGCTGGGGTAAAACATAGAAAGGTCTCTTGAGCTGTGGTTTTAGTGCATTACAATGACAGCTAGGGAATGGATGTGAGCAAATGCAGCCTTTCTCTGTCTGTTCCTGGTGCTACCTCACTAACTCAGGTAATGACAATCAAGTATGAATTGAAAACTTCACCATTTTTTTCAGTAATCAAAATAAAACTCAACAGTGCAGACAGAAAATCAAACTGCTCTGGCAACAGTGAATGGGGTAAGTTATAAATAGATTATGAAACAGCTTAAAGCACTATAATATCACAAAATAAGAAATTCTCTACAGTATCAAAAATCATACCATATCCAAATAGACATGTAAGCATCCTTTGAAAATGTATTATGAGCAAATCCTTGCTTCTCATATATTAATTCCCATTTCAGTTAACAGATGTTTGTTGTAAAATGCACAGAAGGTTATTGAAGTGAGATTTTCTTTCATACAGTGGAATATGGCCTTCAAACTGCCTATTGCTGAATACTACTATCTCCCATTTAAGTATGACAGAGAAAGAAAAATACCAAGTACCAAGAGAGATTGAGGTCAGAATGGAAAGGGTGAGGGCGGATGACATAAGGGGAGTGGGGGAGGAATGGGATGTATTTAGGGAAGCAGTGATGGCTGGCACAAGAAATGGCTGTGGCATATGAAAGGTGGGAGGTTAGAAAGGGCAGTAGTGGTGGGATGAAGAAGACATAAGATTGTGTAAAGAGAGGCATTTGGACAAGTTTTGCAGGGAAATAGTGCAAATGACTGGAAGATGTATAAAAGAAAGAGGCAAGAGGTCAAGAGGAAGGTGCAAGAGGTGAAAAAGAGGGCAAATGAGAATTGGGGTGAGGGAGTATCATTAAATTTTAGGGAGAGTAAAATGATGTTTTGGAAGGAAGTAAACTAAGCGCGTAAGACAAGAGAACAAGCAGAAAGAAATCCGATATAAGGAATACATGCAGATAGATAAAAGAAGAGATATAAATGAGGGACAAAATGTTACATTATACATAGAACTAGCTTGATTTTGATATGGGAAAGACAAAACAGTAGCATTTTGTTCAGATGAGCACCGATAACTGTTAGGGAAATAACGAGAAAGGAAAAATATGAGAACAACCAGACGAAAATTTGTTGGAAATATCTACTTTGTGAAATATCTTCATTCGTCTCTGATATTTGAGTATCATAAATATAAGAATCTTAATCAGTGGAAAATTCATTACTTTTGTGTCCATTGAACACACATGGAAGCTGATTTGGACATACTATTTTCTTAAACATATACTAGTTTGTTAGTATTTTTCCTGTATAAGGCATACATCAGAGAATTGTGCCGTGATATAGGAACGAGGACGTAATAAGCGAGGAATTAATATAGATTTGCAGCACCTCTCCATTAACAGTATAATTTGTTTCTGTAGTTCGCTCACATGGCTTCATAAACAATGTAAACTCTGTATCATGTCAAGATAACCTGAAACTAACAGGACTTCCCAGTTAGAAAGTATGTTCCTCAGTATTATAATAACGTTCGAAATTTCCTGTTGAGGAACTTTCGCAAATGCCTCTAGACCAAAGAAATGTTGCGCCTGTTACTTTAGATTGGTCAGTGTCATATTACAATTGTTTAAATAGTTGTTTTGTGTCAAGAAATATAAAGATTGCCTATAATATGTATATTCGGGTAAAATGATTGTTTTTATATGGGAATGAATGCAGTTCTGCCCTTGGGGGGAGGCCCTGGGTGGGGGGAGGCCCGGACAACAACATCCCTTGTTATTCATTTACTTATTTTCTCGGACACATTTTACTGTTAATTATCATAGCAAGATAACGCTGCTGTCGTGGTCCTTAACATCATATTTCAATTCATGTAAAAATGCCAAATGGACACTTATTTCGTGAATCATTACTTTGAACATGCATATTTCGATAATTATTGTCATGATATTTTAAAGTAGAAATTATAGTTTTAGTTTTTCAAACCAAAATTTAATTATCTTTATCTATATCTGCAACAAATATACGGTTAAAGTTGAAACAACCGAACCGCTGTGTATGGCCTGTTAAAAGACCCAAATTGCTTCACCCCACTGAACTCATCTTTGAACCGTGAATGAACTCAGGAATTATCGATTTATTTTATAATTATCTGCTGAAAGAGCTTATTATATTTATATATATTCTTTGTGTCTTAATATTCGAAGAGATTTTATTGAGTTTGTTGGCGAAATGATGAGAAGGGCATGAAAAAAATCAATATTCAATTGAAGGTTTGTGTTCGACGCAGCTTCGACTCTACAGCATTCAAGGCTTCAAGAACAAGCCCATATCAATTGCATCCTCTTTGACCATCAGCTCCGGGCAGGGTAAGTTCTTCCCTTCTCTTGGCCTTCATTTTGTTTAGTTGGTGTAGGGAGTCGGTGAAATTGAACTCCAATTACCAACGGTTTCATGCAGAACATGATATATATATATATATATATATATATATATATATATATATATATATATATATATATATAATGTATTGGCGGAATGCGTGCATAGTGCCATTGTACAAAGGCAAAGGGGATAAGAGTGAGTGCTCAAATTACAGAGGTATGTTTGTTGAGTATTCCTGGTGAATTATATGGGAGGGTATTGATTGAGAGGGTGAAGGCATGTACAGAGCATCAGATTGGGGAAGAGCAGTGTGGTTTCAGAAGTGGTAGAGGATGTGTGGATCAGGTGTTTGCTTTGAAGAATGTATGTGAGAAATACTTAGAAAAGCAAATGGATTTGTATGTAGCATTTATGGATCTGGAGAAGGCGTATGGTAGTTGATAGAGATGCTCTGTGGAAGGTATTAAGAATATATGGTGTGGGAGGAAAGTTGTTAGAAGCAGTGAAAAGTTTTTATCGAGGATGTAAGGCATGTGTACGTGTGGGAAGAGAGGAAAGTGATTGGTTCTCAGTGAATGTAGGTTTGCGGCAGGGTTGTGTGATGTCTCCATGGTTGTTTAATTTGTTTATGGATGGGGTTGTTAGGGAGGTGAATGCAAGAGTTTTGGAAAGAGGGGCAAGTATGAAGTCTGTTGGGGATGAGAAAGCTTGGGAAGTGAGTCAGTTGTTGTTCGCTGATGATACAGCGCTGGTGGCTGATTCATGTGAGAAACTGCAGAAGCTGGTGACTGAGTTTGGTTGTGTGAAAGAAGAAAGTTAAGAGTAAATGTGAATAAGAGCAAGGTAATTAGGTACAGTAGGGTTGAGGGTCAAGTCAATTGGGAGGCAAGTTTGAATGGAGAAAAACTGGAGGAAGTAAAGTGTTTTAGATATCTGGGAGTGGATCTGGCAGCGGATGGAACCATGGAAGCGGAAGTGGATCATAGGGTGGGGGAGGGGGCGAAAATTCTGGGGGACTTGAAGAATGTGTGGAAGTCGAGAACATTATCTCGGAAAGCAAAACTGGGTATGTTTGAAGGAATAGTGGTTCCAACAATGTTGTATGGTTGCGAGGCGTGGGCTATGGATAGAGTTGTGCGCAGGAGGATGGATGTGCTGGAAATGAGATGTTTGAGGACAATGTATGGTGTGAGGTGGTTTGATCGAGTGAGTAACGTAAGGGTAAGAGAGATGTGTGGAAATAAAAAGAGCGTGGTTGAGAGAGCAGAAGAGGGTGTTTTGAAGTGGTTTGGGCACATGGAGAGGATGAGTGAGGAAAGATTGACCAAGAGGATATATGTGTCGGAGGTGGAGGGAGCAAGGAGAAGAGGGAGACCAAATTGGAGGTGGAAAGATGGAGTGAAAAAGATTTTGTGATCGGGGCCTGAACATGCAGGAGGGTGAAAGGAGGGCAAGGAATAGAGTGAATTGGATCGATGTGGTATACCGGGGTTGACGTGCTGTCAGTGGATTGAATCAAGGCATGTGAAGCGTCTGGGGTAAACCATGGAAAGCTGTGTAGGTATGTATATTTGCGTGTGTGGACGTATGTATATACATGTGTATGGGGGGGGGGTTGGGCCATTTCTTTCGTCTGTTTCCTTGCGCTACCTCGCAAACGCGGGAGACAGCGACAAAGTATAAAAATATATATATATATATATATATATATATATATATATATATATATATATATATATATATATATGCAGTCCAGAGTATATTGATCAGTTTTAGAAGATATATTCCATTGGATCTGAGTTAAAGTACCCTAGATTATTGTGCTATTTCATATTTCTACTTATCATAGTACATTATGATGGGTGTACAACATAAAGTACACAATAATAGGTATACACCATACTAAGGTACACACAACCTAGTAAAGTTTGACCAAGTGGTTTCCAGTAGGGTCCTTAAATTACTATGCTACTCTTATCGTGTGGGTGAGTTAGGCTTTAAAAGGTGTTCCTCAAACACCTTGACACTTTTCCTGGAACAAGACATATTCTTACATTGAGAACTATATAGATAATGGTCCATTGGTCAGGTAACTAACACCTTTAACAAGTAGACAGTTTCAATGTACAGCTAAACTGGGGAATGGCAGCAAAAAACTGATATTTACATTATTGCATTAACTGTTATAAGAAATAATGTAGCTAGTTGTCTAGTTGTTTCATAGAAGAGCTAAACTAGTTATTAATCAAGTGAGGAGCACAGTCTTAAAGATTGACCTATATTAGGTAAGGAGAGTTGTAATTCCATGCTACACATCCAAGAAACAGCTCTCATTAATTTTCATAAGATAGGATTTTGTTGTAACTAGTATATTAGAGGGTATATGTTGCTACATATGGCCCAATTATGTTGGTTTTCAAGTATTTATCCTACATTTTGAAGACATAATGAGTCAGTTGTTGGCAGTAATTTAGAAACCTTGTCCATTAGGTTATTAAAAAAATGGTTTGATGAGTTATGGTGTTCATTACCTGTACCATTCTGATAAGAGTAGTAGCCAGTTTTACTATTCAATTTGATTTTTTATGTTTCTAAGGTTTTTAGATTCCAGTGTATGAAGGAAAAAACGTTAGCCTGGACGTGGATTTTGAAATTTTACTATATATAGATTTCTAGGAATTACCAGGCATATAGAGCTGATGTAATCTTCCATTATTTTGACTGCTGATTCATTTTCTCTTTTGATCCATTGAAACCTGTGTTGATGGATTGTGGCATGTAGCGTATCAAGGAAATTTGGTAATTTACCACTTAAGCTCTTTATGACTCTCTAGCTTTGAATATTAAGCTACTTTCTCTTGTCTCAAGGTAATGTTTTAAGAATTTGATACCTCTGGAGCATGATCTGAGGCACAATTTTATTGTGATATCAAGCAAGGCAGTTAAGCATTATATTGAAATGTGGGCATAATCAATTGTAAAAGTAACACCCTTTTAGAATATCACTGATTGGAATCTTTACCTATTCTTACATAGTAGTTGAAATAATTGTGTAGCTTGCTGTTCTCTTAAACCATTAGTTATTCCCTGACTGTTATTGTCAAGTGAACTCACATCTGGCAAAGCTAAATAGTCTGTTGACAAAAGGATTTCATTCTCAGTGATGAAGTTGTTACTCCAAAGGATTCCCATTATTTCAGTGCTACTGGAAATAGTGCAGCCATGAAGCTGCTGGAGCCACTTAAGAGAAAGGGGTCCTGGTTTATGGTAATGGAGCGGCGAGGAATGTGTGGGAAAAGATTTCGCTATCTGGGAGGGCGAGAATGGGTATGTCTTAAGATACAGTAATTTGAATGATTTATGGATGAGGTATGTCATCACCCATATTCCTGTTAATGATAGTTGATTTATTGTATACTTGACTAATGTAGGGTGCTTGTGATTTGGCGTACAGAGCTGTTGAAGATGTAGTTTCCAGTATATGCACGAGAGAACATGTTAGAAACAATCTGCTTATCCTATGTAGATTTTAGGAAGTGTACCCAATTTTTTTCTTTTGCACCTATGAATATAACAGATGTCAGTATTTTTGGTTTTGTGGTAACTTGATTGATAAATATATTGAGAATTATGAAAATCATTTGAATTTAATGGGGACTGCTTACGTTAGCAATATTGGGAATGTGTGCATTTAACAAATGGCATTGTTTTTTTAATACGAGACCATTCACTTTCATTTTGCAGGAGCAGAGGGACAAATGCAGTCCCAAGGGTCATCCACGTGCTCTTCCAAACCATCATCGAGGTCATTAGAAGATATCCTCTCCTAGTGTTCCTGATAGATGTGCTCATGAGGATGTTTCAGTGTCTGGTGATTTTTTGACAATAAGACTCTATTTGACATAATGACTGACTTGACTGACAGCTTTGTCTTATTGTTTTACATCTGGTATTGTTTATGTATTAGATTACTATTAACTTTACTAATATTGCATGCATATTTTAGTGTATATTGTAGTGAATGTAGTAATGCACTGTATAAAGTAGCATATCTGATTATTGATTCAAGAGGAAGTTGCAAGGGATAAAGATACAGTAGTAGACTGCAATTATTGCAACCCTTGGCTTAAGCAGCTGCAGCTCTTTGCATCTTCCCCACCACACACACACACACACTTGCAGTTTTTTTTTTTTTTTCAACAGTATCTCTTTCTGGATTTATTTTTTCCAGGCCTATTGTATGGTGTGGTGTCAACATTGAGGGTCACAAGTCAGTTGTATATAATCAACAGAAATGGCTGCTCTTAAGTAAGTACTAATGTACCATACTGTCATTTATTTACCAAATGATTACATATACCTTGGAGAGGGATTGTTTTTTTGTAATCATTCTGGTCAGCACAATAAAATTTTAAGATAGGCATAGGTGTATTATAACCATGAAAATGTAGAAATTTACAGCTTTCATCTTAACTGAAATGACAATAGAAGTTACGTACTAGAGCATATGTTGTAATTCTGAAATCTGGTAAGATTCATGAGGTATCTCTTGTATATACAACCATTCCTTTTGAATGGTCAGTATCTGTGTTATTAGATAACTTTAGGCACTACAAGAAAATAAGTTGCTTTTTATATTTGCCATTTCCCATGTTAGTGAAGTGGCACCAGGAACAGATGAAGAAAGGTTGCCTTCATTCTCATCCACTCTTTATCTGTTGCATGAAATATGCCAAAACCAGAGATCCCTATCAAATCCTGGCCCCACAAACCTTCCCACAGTTTACCCCAGCTGCTTTACATTCCTGGTTCAGTCCATTAACTGCACGTCAACCCATATTACAAATTACTGCTCGGCGCACACTTTTCACCCTTGTGCATATTCAGGCCCTGATCTTTCAAAATCGTTTTTAACCCATCCTTCCATCTCCCTTCTTGTCCCCGCCACTTCAGAGACATAACCTCTGTTAGCTTCTCATTATTATTCACAGGCCTATTGTGTGATGTAGTGAGAAGGCATCGTTCAAGAAAGCGGAAATCCCTACTGTTGTATATGATTAACTGGAATGGCTGCTCTGAAGTAAGTTCTCTTATACCATACCATCATATATTTTCCTGATAATTACTTGTACCTTGGAGAGGTGGTGCGAGGTGGTTTGATCAAGTAATGAAAGGGTGAGAGATGTGTGGTAATACAAAGTGTGGTTGAGAGAGCAGAAGAGGGTGCATTGAAATGGTTTGGTCACATGGGAGAGAATGAGTGAGGAAAGATTGACAGAGGATATGTGTCAGAGATGAAGGGAACAAGAAGTGGGAGACCAAATTGGAGGTGGAAGGATAGAGAAAAGGATTTTGAGCGATCGGGGCCTGAACATACAGGAGGGTGAAAGGCATGCAACGAATAGTGAATTGGAACAATGTGGTATACTGAGGTCGATGTGCTGTCACCGGATTGAACCAGGGCATGTGAAGCATCTGGGGTAAACCATGGAAAGTTTTGTGGGGCCTGGATGTGGAAAGGGAACTGTGGTTTTGGTACATTACACATGACAGCTAGAGACTGAGTGTGAACAAATGTGGCCTTTGTTGTCTTTTCCTAGCGCTATCTCGCGCACGCGAGGGGAGGGTGATGCCATTTCAAGTGTGGCTGGGTGGCGGCGGGAATGGATGAAGGCAACATGTATGAGTATGTGCATTTGTATATATGTATGTTTGTGTATGTATAGGTTGAAATGTGTAGGTATGTATATGTGCGTGTGTGGGCACATGTATATATATGTGGATGGGTTGGGCCAATCTTTTGTCTGTTTCCTTGCGCTACCTCGCTAATGCGGGAGACAGCAACAAAATATAATGAAAAATAAAACTTGGAGAGGTATGGTTTTATATTTTTCTGATCAGCAGCAAATAAGATTTGAAGATCTGGTGGGCATAGTTGTAGTATAATCATGAAAGCATATACTAGTAATGGAAGTTTTTGAATTGACAGGATTGAAGTTATGTACCAGAGCATTTGTTAATTCTGAATATTGGTAGATTCGCTTGATGTATCAAGTGTACATGACTGTTCATTTTAAATGGTCAGTATGTGTTATTAGATTTAGGGAGTACAACAAGAAATAAACTATCAGGTTTTTTAATGTTTGCTGTATCCATGTTAGTGAGTCAGCATCAGGAACAAACTAAGAAAGGCAGCATTCACTTGCATACATGTATATTCTTTAGCTTTTGCATAGAATGCACCCAAACTGCAGCCCCCTACCCAAAGCCAGGCCCCACAAACCTTTCCAAGGTTTCCTTCAGCAGCTCATTCTGATTCAGTCTCTTAACTGCACGTCAACCCATATTACAAATTACTGTTCTGTGCACACCTTTCACCCTCCTGTATATTCAGGCCCTGATCACTCAAAATCGTTTTTTTTCCATCCCTCCATCTCCCTTTTTGTCCCCTCCACTTCACACATATTCTGTCAACCTCTCATTGATTATTTTTTACAGGCCTATTGTGTGCTGCAATGAGGAGGCATCGTTCAAGAAAATGTAAATCCCTGCTGTGTGTATAATTGACAGGAATGGCTGCTCTGAAGTAAGTTCTCTTATACCATACCACCATATATTTTTTTAATTGTACCTTGGAGAGGTGGTGTAAGGTGGTTTCATGGAGTAAGTAATGAAAGGGTAAGTGTGGTTTAGAGAGCAGAAGAGGGTGTGTTGAAATGAAATGGTTTGGTCACATGGAGAGAATGAGTGAGGAAAGATAGACAGAGGATATATGTGTCAGAGGTGGAGGGAATGAGGAGAAGTGGGAGACCAAATTGGAGGTGGAAGGATGAAGTGAAAAAGATTTTGAGCATCTGGGGCCTAAACATACAGGAGGGTGAAAGGCATGCAAGGAATAGTGTGAATTGGAACGATGTATACCGGGGTCGACGTGCTGTCAGTGGATTGAACCGGGGCATGTGAAGCATCTGGGGTAAATCAAGGAAAGTTCTGTGGGGCCTGGATGTGGAAAGGGAACTGTGGTTTCGGTGCATTACACATGACAGCTAGAGACTGAGTGTATTCCATATTCCAATTCACACTGTTCAATGCACACCTTTCATCCTCCCGGATGTTCAGGCCTTGACCACTCAAAATCTTTCTCACCCCATCTTTCCATCTCGTTTGATCTTTCTCTTGTCCTTGACCCCAATAATTCTTACACACATCCTGTCATTCTCTCAAAATTCATTTTTTCTGTCCAAACCATTTCAGTACACCCTCGTAACTTCTTAAAACCATACTTTTCTTGTAACCACTCTTCTGATACTTTTATTACTTGATCAAACCAAACCTTATAGCATCATGTATTTTCCTCATGTTTCATTTCCACACATCCTCATCATAGCACATGCCTTGCATTCATATAGCATCACTGGGCTGCTGTACCTTTAGACATGCCTATTTTTGCCTTCACATACATTTTTTTCCATACATTTTTCAGTGCTCCCAGAACCTTCACCTCATCACTTACCTTAATCACTTGCCCTATGACTTGTTTCCATAGTTCCATTTGTTACCATGTCCACTCCCAGGTATCTAAGATATTTCACTCCAAATTTTCTCCATTCAAATTCTCATCCCAACAGTCTCCCCCCCTTACTTAGCTAAACCTAATAACCTTACTTTTCTTCACATTTACTCTCGCCTTTCTCTTTTAACAAACAAATCTCTGTCAACAACTAGCGGTTTCAAATTGCAGTCTGCTGCTAGTGCTTTGTCATCAGCAAGAATATGACTTTCTTCCCAGGTCCTCCCCTGCTACAGACTGCATATATGCCCTTCTCTCAAAGACCCTAGCATATACCTCCCTCACTACTTCATCCATAGGGGAATTTAACAGCCATGATAACATTACATAACATTATAGACCCTTGCCATAGACCACCCTTCAACTGGAACAGCTTTTTCCTCTCTCCCTACTCGTACACATTCCTTACAACCTTCATTAAAACTTTTCACTTCTTACATCAACTTTTCTCCTAGACGATATTTTTGTCAGAACTTATGCAAGGCATCTCTATTAGCCCCATCATATTCTTACGCCAGATCCATAAATGCCATATACAAATTCTCATTTCTCCGATTGTTTCTCGCGCGCACACATCCTTTAAAGCAAACACCAGATCCATTCATCCACTGCATCTTATGAAATCAAACTGTTCCTCCTTCCTCTGCTGCTCTGTACTTGCCTTCACCGTCTCAATTACCACTCCCATACAAATTGCCAGGTACAATTGACAAACCCCTTGTACCTCTGAATTTGGAAAACTCAACCTTTGTCCCCTTGCTTTTGTATATATTTTTTATTTTGCTTTGTTGCTGTCTCCTGCGTTAGCGAGGTAGCACAAGGAAACAGACGAAAGAATGGCCCAACCCACCCACATACACATGTATATAAATACACGTCCACACACGCAAATATACATACCTATACATCTCAACGTATACATATATATACACAGACATATAATATATACACATGTATATAATTCATACTGTCTGCCCTTATTAATTCCCATCACCACCCCGCCACACATGAAATAACAACTCCCTCCCCCCTCATGTGTGCGAGGTAGCGCTAGGAAAAGACAATAAAAGCCACATTTGTTCACACTCAGTCTCTAGCTATCATTTAATAATGCACCGAGACCACAGCTCCCTTTCCACATCCAGGCCCCACAGAACTTTCTATGGTTTACCCAGATGCTTCACATGCCCTGATTCAATCCATTGACAGCACGTCGACCCCGGTATACCACATCATTCCAATTCATTCTATTCCTTGCACATCTTTCACCCTCCTGCATGTTCAGGCCCCGATCATTCAAAATCTTTGTCACTCCGTCCTTCCACCTCCAATTTGGTCTCCCACTTCTCCTGGTTCCCTCCACCTCTGACACATATATCCTCTGTCAATCTCTCCTCACTCATTCTCTCCATGTGACCAAACCATTTCAAAACACCCTCTTCTGCTCTCTCAACCACACTCTTTTTATTACCTCACATCTCTTACCCTATTGTTACTTTCTCGATCAAACCACCTCACACCACATATTGTCCTCAAACATCTCATTTCCAGCACATCCACCCTCCTGCGCACAGCTCTATCCATAGCTCACGCATCGCAACCATACAACATTGTTGGAACCACTATTCCTTCAAACATATCCATTTTTGTTTTCCAAGATAATGTTCTCGACTTCCACACATTCTTCAAGGCTCCCAGAATTTTCGCCCCCTCCCCCACCCTATGACTCTCTTCCACTTCCATGGTTCCATCCGCTGTCAAAATCCACTTCCAGATATCTAAAACACTTCACTTCCTCCAGTTTTTCTCCATTCAAACTTACCTCCCAATTGACTTGACCCTCAACCCTACTGTACCTAATAACCTTGCTCTTATTCACATTTACTCTCGACTTTCTTCTTTCACACACTTTACCAAACTGTCACCAGCTTCAGCAGTTTCTCACATGAATCAGCCACCAGCGCTGTATCATCAGCGAACAACAACTGACTCTCTTCCCAAGCTCTCTCATCCACAACAGACTGCATACTTGCCCCCCTTTCCAAGACTCTTGCATTCATCTGCCTAACAACCCCATCCATAAACAAATTAAACAACCATGGAGACATCACACACCCCTGCCGCAAACCTACATTCACTGAGAACCAATCACTTTCCTCTCTTCCTACACGTCCACATGCCTTACATCCTCGATAAAAACTTTTCACTGCTTCTAACAACTTTCCTCCCACACCATATATTCTTACTACCTTCCAAAGGGCATCTCTATCAACTCTATCATATGCCATCTCCAGATCTATAAATGCTACATACAAATCCATTTGCTTTTCTAAGTATCTCTCGCATACATTCTTCAAAGCAAACACCTGATCCACACATCCTGTACCCCTTCTGAAACCACACTGCTCTTCCCCAATCTGGTGATCTGTACATGCCCTCACCCTCTCAATGAATACCTTCCCATATAATT